>NC_135978.1:21446491-21535326 GCF_053455715.1 Rhinoraja longicauda
TCTTATGGTGTTGGGGTCACAGCCCCCTTGCCCCAGGGAGAGTGTGGACAGAGCTCCTAGTAACCCCTCCAGAAGCCCTCATCACTGCCCCTGCCCTTACCCCTCGCAGTGAGAAGAAACGGAAGCCAGCGTGGACGGATTCGGATCCTCTGGAGAATTTGCGAGCACGCCAGGACGGGGGGAGTGATTGCCAGGCCAAACGCCAAGAAGCCCCTCACCGTCAACTTAAACACCTACGACAGCCAAATGCAGTACGGAGTCAGCGACCACAAGCCCGTGCTGGGAACCTTCTCCCTGGAGGTGAGAGCAAGGGGGAGCACATTGACTGATGGACACCAGCAGAGTTAACCTGGGCACTGGGACGGGGTGACCCCGACCTCAAGACCCAGGCACCCGTCCAATCACAGACCCCCAACCGCCCCCATCCAATCACAGCAACCCAACCACCTCCATCCAATCACAGCCACCCAACCACTCCATCCAATCACAGCCACCCAACCGCCCATCCAATCACAGCCCCCCCAATCGCCCATTCAATCACAGCCCCCCCAACCACTCATCCAATCACAGCCTCCCCAACCGCCCATCCAATCACAGTCCCCCAATCACAGCCCCCCCAACCGCCCATCCAATCACAGCCCCACAATCACAGCCCCCCCAACCGCCCGTCCAATCACAGCCCCCCAACCGCTCCATCCAATCACAGCGCCCCAATCACAGCCCCCCAATCACAGCCCCCAACCGCCCATCCAATCACATTGTTTGGGGTGGGTGGGGGTGTCTGTGATGAGGGGGTGGGGTGGGGGTGTCTGGTGTGGGGGTGTCTGTGATGAGGGGTGGGGGTGTCTGTGGTGAGGGGGTGGGGTGGGGGTGTCTGTGGTGGGGGGGGGGGTGATGGTCAGGGAAGGGCCGGGCTGTCTGAGGGAGGCTGTGGGTTGTGTGAAGACACGTCCTGACGGTGCTCCCCCCCCCCCCCCTCAAGCTGGAGAAGCGATTTCTGGAGCCTCTGGTGGAGCTGCAGCCTGAGGGGGAGTGGGTGCCTGGGATCGACGCCATCATCTGCTACTACACCGCCCACGACTACCCCAGCAGCAGCTGGGACTGGATCGGCCTCTACAAGGTAACGCCGCGAGACCCCCTGCGCCCTCCGCCTGCCTGTGCTATCCGCCGCGCTGTGGGAGGGGCTGTGAGGGAGCGTCGTGCTGTGGGAGGGGCTGTGAGGGAACGTCGCGCTGTGGGAGGGGCTGTGAGGGAACGTCGCGCTGTGGGAGGGGCTGTGAGGGAACGTCGCGCTGTGGGAGGGGCTGTGAGGGAACGTCGCGCTGTGGGAGGGGCGGGGAGGGAGCGTCACGCTGTGGGAGGGGCTGTGAGGGAGTGTCGCACTGTGGGAGGGGCCGTGAGGGAGCGCCGCGCTGTGGGAGGGGCAGTGAGGGAGCGCCGCGCTGTGGGAGGGGCGGGGAGGGAGCGCCGTGCTGTGGGAGGGGCCGTGAGGGAGCGCCGCGCTGTGGGAGGGGCAGTGAGGGAGCGCTGCGCTGTGGGAGGGGCGGGGAGGGAGTGCCGCACTGTGGGAGGGGCCGTTGAGGGAGCGCCGCGCTGTGGGAGGGGCAGTGAGGGAGCGCTGCGCTGTGGGAGGGGCGGGGAGGGAGTGCCGCACTGACGGGGATTCCAATGATGGCCTTTCCGTCACAGGTTGGATTCAGAAGTGGCCGAGACTACATGACGTACGTGTGGGTGAAGGATGACGAGCTGACCGTGCAAGAGGATGTTTATCAGGTGGGCAAACCACCCCTCACCCCTCCATAACTCCCCGCTCCCCTCCCCACCCCATCTCACCCCTCCCCACCCCATCTCACCCCTCCCCTCCCCACTGCTCGCTATCGCATGCTGTCTTCCATCACCCTGCCACCCCTGTCCGTGTGTCTGTCGGGTCCCACCTTCCTCTCTCCCGCCAGCCCTGGCCCTGTGCCTGGCCTCGACCGAGCCCTGGGGGGGGGGAGTGGGGGGGGGCGTACCACACCACCGGGACTCTCTCCGTCTCTTCGGCCTCTCGCCCCCTCAGCGGAGACCAGACTGTGCAGAAACAGGCCCTTCAGCCCACCAGGCCCATGCCACCTTCAATGTTCCCAGTTACCAGGCCCTGTCTCTGCCTGGTGACTCACTGGGTGAGTCCCCAGTGTGGTGAGGGTCTCTGCCTCCCCCACCCCTCGGGCACTGCACTCCGCTTCCCACCTCCAAGGCAGAACCTACTCCAGGCTTGGACACAAAGTGCTGGAGTAATTCAGCAGGTCAGGCAGCATCTCCGGAGAGAAGGGGTGGGGTGACGTTTCACATTGAGACCATTTGTCAGACTGACAGTCAGGGGAGAGGGATGCTGGAGCTATGAAGAGGTACAGAGAGGGGGGACAATTTAAGTAAAGATGTTTGATGGCGGAGAAACCAGAACAGAGTGGTGCAAGGCTTTGGTGGGTCAGGGTGGAGGCAGAGGCATGGTCCTGGCACAGGGTCTCGACCCTAAACACGCTCATCCCTCTGCCACCACAGACGCTGCCTGACCCGCAGTTTCACCAGTAGTTTGCTCTTTGCTGCAGATTCCAGCATCTCCACTCTCTCATGTCTCTTCGAGGGGGGCAGGTTCTGCCTGACTAATTTGTTTGAGTGTTGATGATGCAGTCTGGTATTAAGTATGGGGATACAGGAGACTGGAGAAGCTGGAAGTTGGAAGAAACAAAACAAAAGTGCTGGAGGAACCCAGCGGGTTGGGCAGCATGTGTGGAAGGAGATGGAATCATCACGATGGAGACGTGATAGTGGCGTTTAAGAGGCTTTTGGGCACGGAGAATGTGGGCCGAAGGGCCTGATCCTGTGCCGCACTGTTCTACATTCACACAGGTATTAATTATGGTCCAGTCTGAAGAAAGGTCTCCATCTGAGACACCACCCATTCCTTCTAACCAGAGATGCTGCCTGTCCCGCTGAGTTACTCCAGCATTTTGTGTCTATCTTTGGTATTAATTATAGACAATAGGCAATAGGTGCAGGAGGAGCCGTTCGGCCCTTCGAGCCAGCACCGCCATTCAATGTGATCATGGCTGATCATTCTCAATCAGTACCCCGTTCCTGCCTTCTCCCATACCCCCTGACTCCGCTATCCATAAGAGCTCTATCTAGCTCTCTCTTGAATGCATTCAGAGGCTCCACTCTAACCCAAATCATCTCTGCACGTTCTCTGGCACAGTGTCGCCATCCCCTGTGTGTGGAGCAGAGGTGGCCCAGTGTGTGTCACGGTGCCTGTGCCAGCCTGTTGTGTGTGTGCGTGTCTCTGAGTGTCTATGCCTCTGTCCGCAGGTCTACCTGAATGGTGAGAACGTCCCGGAGGGTGGAGGGGACCTTCATCCTCTGCTACTACAGCAGCAACTTGGAGGCCATTGTCGGAGTCAGCCGGTCCTTCCAGGTTCCCCCATTCCCGGCTGGCACTGGGGTGTGAGGGAGCGCCGCACTGTGGCAGGGGAGGTGAGGGAACGACACACTGTGGGAGGGGAGGGAACGCTGCACTGGGGGGGGGAGGGGAGGGAATGCTGCACTGTGGGGGGGGGGGAGGGAACGACACACTGTGGGAGGGGAGGGAACGACACACTGTGGGAGGTGAGGGAATGCTGCACTGTGGGGGGGGGAGGTGAGGGAACGACACACTGTGGGAGGGGAGGGAGTGCTGCACTGTGGGAGGGGAGGGAGTGCTGCACTGTGGGAGGGGAGGGGAGTGCTGCACTGTGGGAGGGGAGGGGAATGACACACTGTGGGAGGGGAGGGAGTGCTGCACTGTGGGAGGGGAGGGAATGACACACTGTGGGAGATGTCGCCCCATTGATGGGGCAGGGAGACGGGCCCGGCTACTGATGGGGGCGGTGGGGGGTGGGTGGAGAGGGGGAGTGGGCTCTCCGGTGGCTGCGGCCACGCCTGACCCCGCCGTTCCCGTGGGGATGGTGCTGTGTCTCGGCCAGCTCCCGTGCCCGCCGTCGCTGAGGGGTGGGTGTGGGGAGTGAGGAGCCCCCTGACTCACGGAGCCTCTCGTTGTTTTCCCTCCGCTGCTGCAGATGGCGCCGGGCACCGCTGCTGATGGGGCCGGAGGCGAGCGGTGGGCGGCCTCACTCGGACACTGGCTGAGACCGGTCCCCACACCGAGCTCCAACCTGCTCCCTCCCCCCTGGGGTGGTGACGCTGATACACCTCCACTGCCATCCACCCTCGCCGAGCCCAGCCACCCCCGCTCCAATCGCCCCTCCCATACTGACCCCATCCGGGCCGGTGGGGGCTGACCCAGCACACGGCCCACCCTGACTCAGTGTGTGGGGGGAGAGCCCCCTCCCCCCCTCCCTCTCTCCCCCTCCCCCTCCCTCTCTCCCCCTCTCTCCCCCTCCCTCTCTCCCCCTCCCTCCCTCTCTCTCCCCCTCCCCCTCCCTCCCTCTCTCTCCCCCTCCCTCTCTCTCTCCCGCCTCCCTCTCTCTCCCCCTCCCTCTCTCTCCCCCCTCCCTCTCTCTCCCCCTCCCTCTCTCTCCCCTCCCTCTCTCCTCCCCTCCCTCTCTCTCCCCCTCCCTCTCTCTCCCCTCCCTCTCTCTCCCCCTCCCTCTCTCTCCCCCTCCCTCTCTCTCCCCCTCCCTCTCTCTCCCCCTCCCTCTCTCTCCCCCCCCTCTCTCTCCCCCTCCCTCTCTCTCCCCCTCCCTCTCTCTCCCCCCCTCCCTCTGTCTCCCCCCTCCCTCTGTCTCCCCCTCCCTCCGCCCCCACCCTTCCAGCACTTACCAGCCAGCTCCAGCAAGGATGGGGGGCGGTGGAGAGATGGGGGGCGGTGGAGAGATGGGGGGCGGTGGAGAGATGGGGGGCAGTGGGGAGGGTGAGGATGTGGAGCGTGAGGGGATCCTGCCCCATCTGCTGTCACCACTGCCTGACTGATTCATCCCTTTGGCATCCCGTCTCCCTCCCAGTAAAACTCCAGCAACCCCTGCCAGCCTTGCTTAAACGAGCGGTTGTATAAACGCTGAGGATGGGAGCTGTCTGATCCCCGGCGCTCCGCTCACCTCCTCGCCTCCAGCTCAGCCGGAATTCCCCCGCTATCCCGGGAGTGTGAACCTTTTCCACAGTACTCAATCCTCTGCTCCTCTGTCCATGTGTGAACCCAGCCTGAGCCCAGGAGACACTGGCTGCCCCTCATCTGCTGTGGCTGGAGAGGGAAGGTATTAGGGTGGGGGAGGGAGGTGAGTTTACAGGAGGGGTGGGAGACCCTCGTCCAGGTTAGACGTTTTGGTTTGCAGTCTTCGTGGGGTCTAGTCTAGAGCAGGCCATTCAGCCCTTCAGTCGTGTCCTTCACTCGTCCTTCAGGGGACACCGAGTGAAGCTCACACAACCCTCGAAGATCATTCCCATTCTTGATCAATCTCCGAGGCAGAGTTGATCCCATTTCCACTATCCAGGATAATCCTGGGTCACAGGACCATCTGCATCTCCAGTGTCTTTCCCGTCACAGTCGGAGTTCCTGGCATTTTGGTCGATCCCAGGATCTCCACTGATCATTGAGCATGGAGTCGTTCCCCAATTCTCGGGGTAATCCCGGTTTCTGGAACAATCCCAGTTGTAGTGGGAATTCCTGGGACCTGGACAGTCCCAGTCACGGCTGGAGTTTCCGGATCGGGAGGTTTAACCACCTCTGGACCAAGTCTGCCCAAGGGTTTCATGGAATGGGTGGTAGCAACGCTTTAAAATGTTTTAGTCCAGAGATATTGGCCGAGGATTTATAGATGTTATTTTTAAACTGCGCCTGATTTGTCAGTTATTGACATTAAATTAAAAAATGGTAATAATGCAGGCATTTGTGTTTCTTTGGGCCTCTTCACGGTTGGTCTGTCCCATTGTCGGGTGTGAATGTTAGGCTCAAGACAGTCAAGAGTGTTTGTCTTATGTAAAGACAAGGGTACGATTAAAATTATATTAGGCAGCAGCTTGATAAGCCAGTAAACACAATACACACAAATAAATATAATAATCAAAAATTCCAGTGCACCAGTGCAAACAAACCCTTGAGTCTGTAGTGCAACCAAAGACACGGCCGTTACATTTCATAGTTGAGGTTAGTGTTGTGCAGTTTTCAATTGTGGAGAAGAAGCTTTGTCATGAAGTTGTTGTCATGGATTTCATGCTCCTGCACCACCCTCTCAATGTAGGAAATGTGAGCATGGCCAGGGTGGTGGGTCATTGTTTAGGCAATGCCTCCTGCAGATACCTTCCATGGTTGGAGGTCAGTACCTGTGATGGACCGACCGGGGCAGTGTCCGCCACTCTCTGATCTGTGGAAACTAGGAACTGCAGATGCTGGTTAGTTACACAAAGTGCTGGAGTAACTCGGGTCAGGCAGCATCTCTGGAGACCATGGATAGGTGACATTTCAGGTCTGAAGAAGGACTTTCTGTCATTTCCTTCCTTCCCTGGGTGTTCAAGTTGCTGAACCTGGTTGTGATGCAATCAGTCAGTGCACTCTCTATCGTCCAACCTCAGACGTTCGTTGAAATACCAAATCTCAATCTTCTATATTGATGGCTTTCTTCATGATTGCATCATTCATTGTGCTGGGCTCAGGACAGATGATCAGAGACATGCCGGGCCCCAGAACGTGAAGCTGTTGCCTTTCTCCACGACGCCCTGTCGATGAAGACAAGTTATGGTCCTCAGTTTGCCCCTCCTTTTTTCTCTTTTTTTCCTTCCAAGGACTTTATTCATTAATAGCACATACAGTGTACCAGAGGGTACAAAATCCAATAGTCACATTGCATCAGGCAATCATTATAATACAATGGTGGCATCTGTATCTACAATGCACTCGACCCCCCGCGGTGACCAGCGTTCACGGAAGGCCTCTTGAGTCCCTGTGGACACCGGGTGTTCCCTCTCCAGGGACACGCCATCACGGACATAGGCCCGGGTCAGGGGCAGGGGTGATCATCGACTACCCGCTGCCTGATCTGCGAATGGCCATCTTGGCCAGGCCCAGGGGCAGACCAATAGGGAGATCCCACCCTCCCGACCGACCAACCGACCCTCCCCACTCCCTGCCTCAGCTTCCCCCTCCTGAAGTCAGCAATCATCTCCTTGCTGACGTTGACAGCACGCTGCCCCATCGCAGGTGTGAGGGATGCTGGGGGTTGGGTTCGAGCTGTCCCTGTCAGTCTGTACACCACAGTAGCAGGACGCCCGGACGTGAGTAAACATGAAGGGGGAGTACAGATGGCACAGTGTCAACAATCGTGTGTGGGCGTGTGTGAACAGTGCAGAGAGGGAGGGGCGAGTGTGGCCCGCAACGTCACCCATTCCTTCTCTCCAGAGATGCTGTCTGACCCACTGAGTCACTCCAGCACTTTGTGTCTATCTCCAGGCAGCTTCCCTGAGGATAATGTTTCGGGTTAAAACACTTCAGGCCGAGTCTGAAGAAGGATTTCAAACTGAAACATCACCTCTCCACGTCTTCCAGAGATGCTGTCTGACCCACGAGGGTGACTCCAGCACTTTGTATCCCTTTGTGCACTAGCCAGCATGTGCATTGCTTGTTTGTCCAGCAGCAGTGTGCTGGGCCTGACCCTGCCGTGGGCCAAGGCCGGATGTTTGTGGCTGGGGCAGGGGTCGGCCAGTCCCTGCTGACCCGCACTGCAGCCACGTGCAGACCCGCAGTCAGCACGTGGGCTGCATCACAGTGGCGCAGCGGGTAGAGCCGCTGCCTCGCAGCTCCAGAGTCCGAGGCCGATCCTGACCTCCGGTGCTGTCTGCGTGGAGTTTGCATGCTCTCCCTGTGCTAGGTTGCTGTAAATTACCCCGTGTGTAGGTCGGGTTGAATCTAGCGAGGGGTGGCAGTTGATGGGGTCGCGGGGAGAATAAAACACGGGGTTAATGTAGGATCAGTGTAAATGTGGGGTTGGTACGGTCTCGTTGGCCGAAGGGCCTGTGTCTATGCTGTATCTCTGCCTCTGAGAAACGCCAGGGGTAATAAACCAATATGGCGATGAACGCTGACCCTAAACTGTAATGTGGGGGGGGTGTGATTGTCCCACTGCCTGTAAACCGATAACCTCACCATCACACTACCTCTAATGTGACTTTAAACAAGGGGCCCCGAATATTAAACTCAACCTCCCTGGAGCAGGAGTTAACTGGAATTACAGCACTTTCACCAGCAAATACAACGAGGCGTAATCCTAAAATCTAATTAAGAAACTTCACAGGAAACTAAACAATGCTAATGGTTTGCTAATAATTTTGAGTCCTGCCCTAAACCAGAACGAATCGCAGTTAGGATGAAGCCAAAGGCCAGGAGTAAACACGAAGCCTAATAAAGGCAAGTGTGTTTAGAGGAAGGTATTGATGCCATGGACCAGGTTAGGTTCACGTGTTTGTGTTCCGTGAGATTGAATCTCCAGCAGTGAGCACAGGATGGATGAATACCCCCACTCCTTGCAATCCATCCTCCACAACCAGAGAGCAGTCCTGAACTACTATCCACCTCAGCGAGGGCCCTCGGACTATCTTTGATCGGACTTTACTGGCTTTACCTTGCACTAAACGTTATTCTCTTATCAAGTATCTGTACACTGTGGACGGCTCGATTGTAATCGTGTATTGTCTTTCCGCTGGCTGGTTAGCACGCAACAAAAGCGTTTCACTGTACCTCGCTCGGTACACGTGACACTAAACTAAACTGAACCCAGCCCTCTCACCCCAAACTCTCCCGCTCCTCCATGTAGCAGCTTCCAAAGTGAAATCCCCTAATCCACTGGCTGCTAAACCCCCTAACCCACTGGCTGTGCTAAACCCCCTAACCCACTGGCTGTGCTAAATCCCCTAACCCACAAAGCCAATGGAATGTTGGCCTTCATAACAAGAGGAGTTGAGTATAGGAGCAAAGAGGTCCTTCTGCAGTTGTACAGGGCCCTAGTGAGACCGCACCTGGAGTACTGTGTGCAATTTTGGTCTCCAAATTTGAGGAAGGATATTCTTGCTATTGAGGGCGTGCAGCGTAGGTTTACTAGGTTAATTCCCGGAATGGCGGGACTGTCATATGTTGAAAGACTGGAGCGACTAGGCTTGTATACACTGGAATTTAGAAGGATGAGAGGAGATCTTATCGAAATGCATAAGATTATTAAGGGGTTAGACGCGTTAGAGGCAGGAAACATGTTCCCAATGTTGGGGGAGTCCAGTACAAGCGGCCACAGTTTAAGAATAAGGGGTAGGCCATTTAGAACGGAGATGAGGAAAAACTGTTTCAGTCAGAGAGTTGTGAATCTGTGGAATTCTCTGCCTCAGAAGGCAGTTGAGGCCAATTCTCTGAATGCATTCAAGAGAGAGCTAGATAGAGCTCTTAAGGGTAGCGGAGTCAGGGGGTATGGGGAGAAGGCAGGAACGGGGTACTGATTGAGAATGATCAGCCATGATCACATTGAATGGTGGTGCTGGCTCGAAGGGCCGAATGGCCTCCTCCTGCACCTGTTGTCTATTGATATTCAGCAAGTGGGGGGTTCTATTGTGCTAAATCCCCTAACCCACTGGATGTGCTAAACCTCTGCCGGCGACACACAGAAAACTCATCAAATTGTAATGTGTTTCATTGAAAAAGGATTTACTGATAGCTGACCGCGAGGTATAGGTACATTAGGAAGGGTGTAAGAATCTGACAAGAGGCAGGAGATATATCCGGCCAGTGCCGCTGTAATAGTTCTGTTTGTACAAACACACAGTCTCTTCACTCTCAGAGCAGGAGTCTTGTCTAGAAGTGGTTGATGGAGATGGAATTCCTCAGGTTCATACACTGCACGTCATCGATGTAAAGCGAGTTGCCCTTGATCTCGATCTCCTCCTCCAGGGACAGCTGGTTGCGGCGAAGACCCCTCAGCTCTGCCTCAGCCTGGGCCAGCGTGGCATGCAACCTGGACAATACAACATAGCACACTCACTCACTCACTCACTCACTCACTCCATCATTCCAGGGTCAGCTCACACTGCAAACCCCCCCTCACCTCCCTCACCTCACCTCCATCTCCATCACACCAGGGTCAGCTCACACTGCAACCCCCCCCCCCCCTCACCTCTCCATCGTACCAGAGTCAGGCACTGCATCCCACCCCCCCCCCCCCCCAACATCTCCATCACACTGCGTCCCCGTCTCACCTCTCAACACGTCAAGCTCCCTCTACACCGTCCCATCACACACTCCCCAGGATCAGACACAGTCAAGCTCCCTCTACACCGTCCCATCACACACTCCCAGGGTGAGACGTAGACTGAACTTCCCTCTGCAGTACATAATTATGTGGTTGGGGAGAGGTATACAGATAAGAGTAGGAAACCCACCTGATAACAGAAGCGTCGAAAGCCAGAGGAGATGGGTTTAGGGGGAAGAGTCAGAGGCTTAGAGAGGATGTGAGAAAGATCTTTTTCCCCCCAGGAGGTGGTTGGAATCTGCCCTGCCTGAGGGGGAGGTGGAGGCAGAGATTCTCACATCGTTCAGGAAGTATCTGGACTTGCCAAAGCAGAGCGGGCCACAGACCATGGGCTGCTAACTGGGATGAGTGTAAATGGATATTCACTGGCTGGTGTGGACACGGTGGGCTCAAGGCACAGTTTCTGTATCGTATAGCTCCCTCTACACCATCCCAGTCCACGCTGGAGAAGTGGAGTTGAATTATTGGCTAGCTCTTTTGAAGATTTGGTGGGTGATTGCCCGCCTCCCAGGGATAAAGGGTCTCTTTCAAGCGGATATAAAGTCTCTATATAGAGATAAACTCTCAATAAACTTAATCCAAGCAGTATCCTGGTAAACCACATGCACCTTCTCCAAAGCCTCCACATCCTGCCTGGAATGGAGATTCTGGAACTGTGTGCAATACTCCAAATGCAACCTGACCAAAGTCCTATAAAACTGCATCATGGCTTCCTGACTCTTATATTCAATGCCCCGACCAATGAAGGTAAGGTACCATGTGCCCTCTTCACCACTCTATCTACTTGTGTTGCCACTTTCAGAGTGCTATAGATTTGACCCTGAGATCCCTCTGTACATTAATGCTCTCAAGCATCTTACCATGAACTGTATACTTTCCCTTTACATTCAATCTCCCAAAGTGCAACACCTCACACTTGCTCGCATTAAACTCCATCTGCCGTTTCTCCGCTCACTAGTGTTCCCCACCTTGCTCTCTGTACCTGATTCCTCTCCCTATCCCTATCTCTGTACCTGATTCCTCCCCCTATCTCTATACGTTCCTTGTCCCTACCTCTGTACATGATCCCTGTCCCTGTGCCCGTTCCCCATCTCGCTCAATGTACATGATCCCCATCCTTGTCTCTCTACCTGTTCCCCCTATCTCTGTACCTGTTCCCCACCTTGCTTGATGTACCTGACCCCTACCCCTACCCTGTACCTATAGTCCCTATCCTGGTACCTGACCCCTACCCTGTACCTATAGTCCCTATCCCGGTACCTGACCCCTACCCTGTACCTATAGTCCCTATCTCTGTACCTGACCCCTACCCTGTACCTATACTCCCTATCCCGGTACCTGATTCTTATCCTTGTCTTGCTGTATGGTCCCCGTCTCTGTACCTGGTCCCCATCCCTGTAGCTCACCTGTCCCTGTAGCTCACCTGTCCACGTTGTCGGTGATCTCCTGCACCTCACTGACCAGCCGGTACTGAGCCGGGTCTCGCACCAGCTCCACGTTCGGCCGCCTGGTCCTGGTTTCCAGCCGTGTCTGAGCCACCTTCATGGGCCCCTCCTTGTCCATGATGGTCTTCTTCAGCAGCTCAATGTTCTTCTCCTGAGTTGAGATCTCGTCCATCACCTGAGGAAGGACGGAGTCTCTGTCAACACAGCCAGGATGTATGGAAACACAGAGCCGACTGACGGAGGCACGTGTCCACCCGTTCACCACTGAGGTGTGGACAGTGGGGTCAATGCCTCCTCCCGACCCTGGAGCGCCCTGCACTGGCTGGGGCAGTTACCCATGCCCAGTGTGGTTGGGTCTAGAGCCACACACAGGCCACAGTGGATTCCCCTTCCCTGAGGGATGTTAGTGCCCCACTGGATCTATCCAACAGTCCAGTGGTGCTGTCAACATCACTGAGACTCAGTTATTTTGCAGTTATCCACGAACTTTAGGGCGGCACAGTGGCACAACGGTAGAGTTGCTGCCTCACAGCGAATGCAGCGCCGGAGACCCGGGTTCGATCCCAACTACGGGGGCTGTCTGTATGGAGTTTGTATGTTCTCCCCATGACCTGCGTGGGTTTTCTCTGAGATTTTCAGTTTCCTCCCACACTCCAAAGACGTACAGGTTTGTAAGTTAATTGGCTTGGTAAATGTAAATATTGTCCCCAGTGGGTGTAGGATAGTGTTAGTGTGCGGGGATCGCTGGTCGGCGCGGCCCCTGTGGGCCGAAAGGGCCTGTTTCTGCGCTGTATCACTAAACTACACTAAACTGCAAAACCCAAACTGTCCTGGATTTAAACAGTGCAAGGGGGGAAAAAGTTTCCCCGTAACTTCCTTGCGGTACGAGGTTACATGGAAACAGATGCTGGCAAACTCTAGATCTTCCCCGTCACCCCTCCAGCCCGCCGGCTACTCACACGGCAGAGTTAGCAGTGAAAGGTGAAAGGCCACCGCCTCTTGTCCCACGTAACTGGAAGACTCTCACCCACCCTGACCCAACCCTGTACCGATCAGACACCAACAACTTGGATTCAGTCTGGGGCTGACTGGCAAAGCAAAGCCAGGCTGTGGGAGCCAGAGAGATAGACAGCAAGGTTTCTGGAGGAACCCAGCGGGTTAGGAGGCGTCTGTGGAGAGAATGGTCAGATCAGGACCCTTGGATGGAGGCGGACAAAGCCGGCCAAGTGGATATAGGTGAGAGAGAGGGACGTGGGTGGAGAGGGACAGGGATGGACGTGGGTAGGGAGGGACGTGGGAGGAAAGGGACAGGGAGGGACATGGGTGGAAGGGGACAGGGAGGGACGTGGGTAGGGAGGGACGTGGGTGGAGAGGGACGTGGGTGGAGAGGGACAGGGAGGGGATAATCGGGAAATATGGGACTTTGGGTTTGAAGATAAGCTTACGAAAGGGGAAAGGAGCAGAGTGACTGGGGAAAGAGAGGGGGGTTAAGGAGAATAGGGAATTGGAGAATTCAGTGTTCATTCTGTTGGGCTGTAAGCTACCCTAATATGAGGAGTTGTTCCTGCAGTTTGCAAATGGCCTCACCCTGGCAATGGAGGCCCAAGTCAGAAAGGGAGGGGAGTTAAAATGGTTGTCATCCGGGAGCTACAGCAAGCCTCGGTGGACATAATGCAAGTGTTCAGTGACACGGTCGCCTAGTCTGTGCTTGGTCTCGTCGATGTACATTCAAGTACGTACAATAGTGAGAGGCACAGAAAGGGTGGGCAGACTGATCCTTTAACCTGAGGTTGAAATGTCAAATTCGAGAGAGCACAGCTTTAAGGTAAGAGGGTAAAGTTTAAAGGAGATGTAGGAGGCAAGTTTTTACAGAGTGCTGGGTGCCTAGAACGTGCTGCCAGGTGAGGTGGTGGAGGCAGATTTGATAGCGCATGGACATGCAAGTAATGGAGTGATGTGGAGCAGGCAGAGATTAGTTTAACTTGGCATTGTGTTTAGCACGGACATTGTGGGCCGAAGGGCCTGACCCTGTGCTGTATGTTCCGTGAGGGAAAGGAGGCCACATCGGGAGCAAAGGAGTCGGGGGGGGGGGGGGGGGGGGGGGAAGAGGAGGGGGAGAATGGTGTCAGGTGTAAAGGTGCAGAGGGGTGGTGGGATCAGGACAGCAACAGGCAGTCAGGGTGAGGGGCAGTGTGAACCCATGGGCAGTGCAGGGGGAGGTGAGGGAGGGGAGTGGGGGGGGGGAGGAGGGGCGGATGGTGTAAAGGTGCAGAGGGTTGGTGGGATCAGGGCAGCAATGGGTAGTCAGGGTGAGGTGCGGTGTGAATCAGTAGGCAGTGCAGGGGAGTGAGAGGCGTTGTGAATCAGTAGGCAGTGCAGGGGGAGGTGAGGGGCGTTGTGAATCAGTAGCCAGTGCAGGGGAGTGAGGGGCGTTGTGAATCAGTAGGCAGTGCAGGGGGAGATGAGGGGCGGTGTGAATCAGTAGGCAGTGCAGGGGGAGGTGAGGGGCGGTGTGAATCAGTAGGCAGTGCAGGGGGAGACGGCTGTTGCCAGTGGTTCGGCAGGGGTGCCCGACCTTGTTGAGGTGCTTCTCCAGCTTGCACTTTGCGTCCTTGGTGTCCTGGATGCGGAAGTGGAAGGCTCTGTTCACACTCTCCACTTGCTTCAACATGTCGTCGGTGGTTTCCGACAGGATGCTGTCGATCAGGGAGCGCAGGGCGGTGGAGTTGTTTTTCTGCTTGTCTGCGTTCACAATGTTAGTGTTGGTAAAATCCTGCCACTCCTCAGGGGTGACGGAGCTGAAAGAAACATACAGGTCGGCACAAGGAACTGCAGACGCTGGTTTACAAGGAAGAAAAAGGCACAAAGTGCTGGAGTAACTCAGTGGGTCAGGCAGCATCTCTGGAGAACATGGATGGGTGACGTTTTGGGTTGGGACCCTTCTCCTGCCTCATACAGGTAGTTCTTCTGGAACACAAAGGCGATGTTCCAAAGAAACCACATGTAGAAAATCACATTATAGAGACAATATAGAACAGATACGATAGTGGCGTTTAAGAGGCTTTTAGATAGGCACATGGCTATTAAGGGATTGGAGGAATATGGATCATGTGCAGGTAGTGAGATCAGTTTAACGGCATCATGTTCGGCACAAACATTGTGGGCCGAATGGCCTGTCCCTGTGCTGTGGTTCTATGTTGCCTGTCCCTGTGCTGTGGTTCTATGTTGCCTGTCCCTGACATGTGGTTCTATGTTGCCTGTCCCTGACATGTGGTTCTATGTTGCCTGTCCCTGACATGTGGTTCTATGCTGTGAAAACGGAGAGGACGAGACAGAGTTTCTTCCCACAGGCCATCAGGACTGTTAACTTATATAACTCCAGGGACTAAATTTTGTCTTCTCTGTATTAACTTTAATTTATATGATGTAATTGCCACTTTCATTTCACTGTACATCGTGTATGTGCATGTGACAAATAAACTTGACTTGACTTGATGTTGCCTGTCCCTGTGCTGTAGTTCTATGTTGCCTGTCCCTGTGCTGTAGTTCTATGTTGCCTGTCCCTGTGTTGTGGTGTTCTATGTTGCCTGTCCCTGTGTTGTGGTGTTCTATGTTGCCTGTCCCTGTGTTGTGGTTCTATGTTGCCTGTCCCTGTGTTGTGGTTCTATGTTGCCTGTCCCTGTGTTGTGGTTCTATGTTGCCTGTCCCTGTGTTGTGGTTCTATGTTGCCTGTCCCTGTGTTGTGGTTCTATGTTGCCTGTCCCTGTGCTGTAGTTCTATGTTGCCTGTCCCTGTGTTGTGGTTCTATGTTGCCTGTCCCTGTGTTGTGGTTCTATGTTGCCTGTCCCTGTGTTGTGGTTCTATGTTGCCTGTCCCTGTGTTGTGGTTCTATGTTGCCTGTCCCTGTGTTGTGGTTCTATGTTGCCTGTCCCTGTGTTGTGGTTCTATGTTGCCTGTCCCTGTGTTGTGGTTCTATGTTGCCTGTCCCTGTGTTGTGGTTCTATGTTGCCTGCCCCTGTACTGCAGTTATATGTTCTCATTGTCTCAATAGGGAAAGGGGGGTTGGAAGTGAGGGAGTTTCACACTGGCCATGTATCTTGCAGGATTTGCAAAAGCAAAGGTCTTCAACAGCAATAGGTTTATTCTTGTTCCTGCAAGTTGCAAAATACTAAAGTTGTTACGTTGTTCAATAGAGTATTGTTGCCCAAATATCAATAGAAGTGATTGCTTGGCAATGTTAATGATCTCCAGCGGTGAAACTCAGTAACATCTTCTTAAGAGACAATGGTGACTGATTCCTGCCGGCAGCTTACATAGAAACAGCTCATCCCCCATACTATTTAAAATCAAAACAGGTCTTTTTCTGCTTGTTAATTTCCAAAATAGCTTTTAAGTGACTCTCTAGGACCCGATTGAAATTGTGTTATAACCAAGTTGGGCCTGAATAATACAAACAGCGTTCCTTTATTCATCAATCGCATTATACCCATGTTGTGTTACAGAAACACATGTTCTAGCCCAACCACCTGCACCCTGAGAGATAGAACACAAGGCGAGGAAGAGGCCATTCAGCCCACCACCCTGTTACACAGGAATAGCAGGTCACAGGGTGATACATTGTGGAAACAGGCCCTGCAGGCCCAACTTGTCCACAAAGACCAACATGTCCCAGCTGTACTAGTCCTACCTGCCTGCGTTTGGTCCATATCCTCCAAACCTGTCCTATCCATGTAGGTGGTCTTTCAGCAGCTGCAGAGTCATTACTTGACATTGCTACGCTCGTGCCGGCTAACACATTTTGATTTCTACCTGTTGGATCTCTGCTTAGAAACTTCTCGGATCTGGAAACGACACTGACCCCCTGCATCGACAGCATTTTGGGGACCAAGGTTCAAGATTCCCCCTGTCCCGTGTGAGGAGGAGCTTCCTCTCGCCACCATGCCTCATGCCTGGCCTGGCCCTGGGTCTTCCCTCCACCTCCACCAGCTACAGACTAGTCTGAGGAAGGTTGCTAACCATCCCCAACAAGACCGTCTAACTGCCAGCCCTTGACAGGCAATAGCATTGCCATTGTTGTCCTGATGGGGCCCATTTAGTAACGTCCATGGAGCTGTTGCGCAAGGATGCTGGGAACTTTATCTCAACTCTGTATCGTTCCTCTTGCTCTACCTCTTGCCTGGGATGATTGTAGTTGTTTATAGTATTATCTGATCTGACCGGATAGCATGCAGAAGAAAACGTGCACTTTATCTCAGTAGATGTATTAATATAAACCTAAACCTAGAACATAGAACATGACAATACAGCTAACAGGCCATTCATAGAAACATAGAAAATAGGTGCAGGAGGAGGCCATTCGGCCCTTCGAGCCAGCCCCGCCATTCATTGTGATCATGGCTGATCGTCCCCAATCAATAACCCGTGCCTGCCTTCTCCCCCTATCCCTTGATTCCACTAGCCCCTAGAGCTCTATCTAACATTCGGTCCACCAGGTCCGTGCTGAACATGATGCCATGTTAACCTAATGGGGATCCATATCTCCCCATTACCTGCACATCCTTGTGCCTATCTGAAAGCCTCCTAAATGCCCCTACCGTATCTGCCTCCACCACTGCCCCAGCTGTGCATTCCAGGCACTCACTGCTCTCTGTGTAAATAAAGCTCGCCGTGCACATTCTCTTTTAAACTCCACATGCTAAAGCTCTGCCCTCTCTCCTCGGGCATTTCCACACTGGGGGGAAAGGTTCTGACCGTCTAAGTTATCTTTGCCTCTTGTAATCTTATATATACTTCTATCAGGCCTCCCCTTGGCAGTCCATAGAAAACAATCCAAGTTTGTCCAATCTCTCTGTTAATACAATAGACAATACACAGTAGACAATAGGTGCAGGAGGAGGCCATTCGGCCCTTTAAGCCAGCACCGCCATTCAATGTGATCATGGCTCAATCAGTACCCCTTCTCCCCATACCCCCTGACTCCGCTATCCTTAAGAGCTCTATCTAGCTCTCTCTTGAATGCATTCAGAGAATTGGCCTCCACTGAATACCATCTAATTCAGGCAGCATTCTGTAAAAAGGTCACCTTAGCCCTCACCTCAACAGCTTTATAAGAACCGCAGCCCCATCCCCCTCCCTCCCTCCCTCCCTCCCTCCCTCCACTTCCCCATATACTTTGGCTGCAGCTTCCTCCCACACTCCAAAACTGTACAGGGTTTGTAGGTTCATTGGCTTTGTTAAAAGTTGTAAATTGTCCCTAGTGCGTTAGGATAGTGCCAGTGAATGGGGTGATCGCTGGTCGGCACGGACTGGTTGGGCCGAAGGGCCTGTTTCCGCGCTGTATCTCTAAGGTCTCAAGTCTAAAGCTGAACTTACTTTCCCTCTATCCTGACAACATTGGCCCAGTAGTCGATGTTTGGGGAGTTGTTGGTGAGATTGGCAGTGAATTTGTCCACTCTCAGGGCAGTGGACTTGTCTTTCAAATCCTTCTCCAAGTAAAACCTAGCCGTGCGGTTTAATCTGGGTGGAAGCAGACAAGAGATGAGTGCGATCGTTCGTTAGTCACAGTCCCATTTCACTGAACCTCCCTTAACATCAGCACATCCTGAGTGCCTTACTGCTCATGAAACGTGAAGCTGCAGCTTGTGTTGGAAGGCAGTAACTACTGGAGACATTAAGTCCAAAATAAATCCCACAAACAACAATGTTTGTTTTACCGGGAAATCCGTTTTTACTGATGTTGGTCAAAGGATAAAGATCGATCCCAGTCGACAGCAGAAAACCCTGCTGTAGTGCTGTACACTCGACCTTTACTGTTCACCAGAGTGTGACTGTCCCACCGGCCCTCCCACAGCACGGCGCTCCCTCACCGCCCCTCCCACAGCACGGCGCTCCCTCACCGCCCCTCCCACAATGTGGCGCTCCCTCACTGCCCCTCCCACAATGTGGCGCTCCCTCACTGCCCCTCCCACAATGTGGCGCTCCCTCACTGCCCCTCCCACAATGTGGCGCTCCCTCACTGCCCCTCCCACAATGTGGCGCTCCCTCACCGCCCCTCCCACAGCACGGCGCTCCCTCACCGCCCCTCCCACAGCACGGCGCTCCCTCACCGCCCCTCCCACAATGTGGCGCTCCCTCACTGCCCCTCCCACAATGTGGCGCTCCCTCACCACCCCTCCCACAGCACGGCTCTCCCTCACCGCCCCTCCCACAGCACGGCGCTCCCTCACTGCCCCTCCCACAATGTGGCGCTCCCTCACCGCCCCTCCCACAGCGCGGCGCTCCCTCACCGCCCCTCCCACCGCACGGCGCTCCCTCCCACAGCACGGCGCTCCCTCACCGCCCCTCCCACCGCACGGCGCTCCCTCCCACAGCGCAGCGCTCCCCCACCGCCCCTCCCACCGCACGGCGCTCCCTCCCACAGCACGGCGCTCCCTCACCGCCCCTCCCACCGCACGGCGCTCCCTCCCACAGCGCAGCGCTCCCTCATCACCCCTCCACCCACCTGATCTGCTCGTCGGTCTGCTCGATGGTGCGTGTCAGCAGGGCGATGACTCCCTGCAACACCTCCACCTCCTTCAGCAGCTCCCTCTCCACCTCGTCATGGACCAAATCGATGCCGACCCGCCTCTCCCTGCAAAACCGCCGCAAAACACAGCTCACTGGGAAAGGACGACCCGATCCCACTGCTCGCCTCTGAACC
Source organism: Rhinoraja longicauda (assembly GCF_053455715.1). Classification (NCBI taxonomy): domain Eukaryota; kingdom Metazoa; phylum Chordata; class Chondrichthyes; order Rajiformes; family Arhynchobatidae; genus Rhinoraja; species Rhinoraja longicauda. The sequence goes on from NC_135978.1 coordinate 21,465,886, forward strand.
AGGACTTCACACAGCTCCTTCCCTGGGGCATCACTGCAGCCCACCACCCCTAACCACACACTGACCCCCCTACCCTGACACAGCACCCCACCCAGCCACCCCTTTCTCACATGGCACCCTATTCGCCCACCCACCCACCCCTGCCCAGGGACTCCCCCCCCCCCCCCCCCCCCAACCTCTGACATGGCACCTCATCCACCCACCCCTCCTTGACCTGGAATCTTAACCCATCCCCAACCCTGGACCCCATTCACCCCCACCCCTCCCTGACATAGTGACCTCTCATCCAACCCCTCCCTGACCAGGGACCCCTCCTCTCTGACACGGCACCCCGTCCACTGCCCTAGGACCTCATCCCATCCCTGAGCTAGAACCCCACATACATCATCCCACTCCAACCCTGCACCCCACACTCCAACCCTGCACCACTCACTCCAACCCTGCACCACTCACTCCACCACTGACTAGGATCCAACTCCTGCTCACCATCTGCGCCCCTAAACCTGATGTGAGGCTATGGGAGCTGTAGAAGGCCATTCGGCCCTCCCAGACTGTACCGCCAGGCATTTATATTGTCTCTGTGAGTCAGTGCCTCCCAGCATCACCTCCACATTCACCCCTCACAGGAAACCGTGTCTCACCCTGGAAGTGACTCACAGACCATTGGCTGCCCTGTAACCTTCAGCATCCAATAGAATACATTGTGTTGCAGTGTCGAGCATCGCAGACTCGCAGTCCCAGGTTCCATCCTGAGCTGGGTGCTGTCTGAGTGGAGTTTGCACGTTCTCCCTGAGAACACATGGGTTTCCCCAGGGTGCTCCGGCTTCCTCCCACGTTCCACATGCACATTGGAAGGTTAATTGGCTTCTGTAAAGTGCTTTGGTGTGGGAGGATGGCAGGAGATCTAGGGGAGTTTGGGTGGTGGGGGGGGGGGGGGGTGGGGTGGTGGTGGGGGGGGGGGGGGATAGTGGTAGCTGATGCGGATGTGAGAGCTGGACACTTGTTGGTCAGCACTGACTCGATGGGCCAAAGGGCCTGTTTCCATGCTCATTGACTCTAGACGTCTGTATGCATAAGGTATACTCGTGATACTGCGTCTGTCATCTAGGATCCCCACCATCCAGGCCGTGCCCTCTTCTCACTGCTACCATCAGGCAGGAGGTACAGAAGCCTGAGGTCCCACACCACCAGGTTCAGGAACAGCTACTTTCCCACAACCTGCGAAATGCTAATCCCACCTCGACAACAGAACACTACGGACCGCCTCTGGTACCAACATGAACGTGCTCTGACTGTCTTTTTGCACTAGTACCTTGCTTTTGAACACTCATTTTCTTTTCACTATCTTGTAAAATGTATGTGTCATTTATGAGCAATTGAGGTTTTTGTGTGTTTGCCTGAGTCTCTGTACCTGTGATGCTGCTGCTAGCAATGTTCCATTCCACCTCGACCCACGGTACGTGTGGACATGGCAGTAGATGTTCAGTGTATTGTCACGTGTACAGAGAAACAGTGAAAAGCTTTTTGTTGCATGCTAACCAGTCAACGGAAAGACTATGCATGATTACAATCAAGATGTCCACAGTGTACAGGATAAAGGGATAATGTTCAGTGCAAGGTAAAGTCCAGAACAGTCCGATTAAAGAGAGTCTGAGGGTCTCCAGTGAGGTAGAGAGTGGGTCAGGACTGCTCTCTAGTTGTTGGACGGGTGATTCAGTTGCCTGATGACCGCTGGGAAGAAACTGTCCCTGTATCTGGAGGTGTGCGTTTTGACACTTCTGTACCCGACTTTCTATAGCCTGGCTATCCTCCTACTCTAACGTTTCCCTCTGTCACACCTCCCCTGGAGTGCAGTGCCCAGTGCTGACATAACCCAGCCCCTAGGGGAGAGAGAGTCGACATTCATCAGCCTTCTTGCCAATCCTGTCCATTAGTTTCTACTCATTTCTGTACGTGAGTCTCCGCTCTCACCAGTCCCGAGCTGTCGATCACTGAGATGGCACTCCGGCCACCTTCCCCAGAGTCCAGCTGGATGGAAGGGGTTGGTCACTGGTTGTTGTGGTCAGAGGCAGAATCAGCAAATGTTGGAACCCCCCACTTGCTGAATATCAATAGACAACAGGTGCAGGAGGAGGCCATTCGGCCCTTCGAGCCAGCACCACCATTCAATGTGATCATGGCTGATCATTCTCAATCAGTACCCCGTTCCTGCCTTCTCCCCATACCCCCTGACTCCGCTACCCTTAAGAGCTCTATCTAGCTCTCTCTTGAATGCATTCAGAGAATTGGCCTCAACTGCCTTCTGAGGCAGAGAATTCCACAGATTCACAACTCTCTGACTGAAAAGGTTTTTCCTCATCTCAGTTCTAAATGGCCTTTCCCTTATTCTTAAACTGTGGCCCCTGGTTCTGGACTCCCCCAACATTGGGAACATGTTTCCTGCCTCTAACGTGTCCAACCCCTTAATAATCTTATGTTTCGATAAGATCCCCTCTCATCCTTCTAAATTCCAGTGTATACAAGCCTAATCGCTCCAGTCTTTCAACATACGACAGTCCCGCCATTCCGGGAATTAACCTAGTAAACCTACGCTGCACGCCCTCAATAGCAAGAATATCAAGAGCGTTTTACTTCCAGTTCATACTGGATTTTCCACTGACTGGCTTAATGTGGGAGTACATGTTAACAGAGTCTGGGTTATGAAATGGAAAGTAAAGAGAGGAAAGAGGTTGCCATGTTGGGATTCTCATGTGAGTGTACCAAAGGGCACAGTGGTGCAGCTGGTAGAGCTGCTGTCTCATAGCACCTCAGGTTCACTCAGACTCGGGTTCAATGCTGACCTCGTGTGCTGCCTGTGGGGAGTTTGCACGTTCTCCCTTTGATTGCATGGGATTTCTCCAGGTGCTCCGGATTCCACCCACATCCCAAAGACGTGCGGGTTTGTAGGTTATAATTGCACCCGTAAAGTTGCACTGTAAATTGCCCCTAGTGTGTAGGAAGCGGCTAAGAGAGTGGGATAACATAGAACCAGTGTGAACGTGTGATTGGTGGTCAGTCAGCGTGGAGTTGGTGGGGCGGAGGGGACCTGTTTCCATGCTGTATCTCTAAGTGCAGGAGCCATCCCGCTCTCCAGCCCTTCACCCCTGCTACTGGTAATTGGTGGTCAGTCAGCGTGGGGCGGAGGGGACCTGTTGCCATGCTGTATCTCTAAGTGCAGGAACCATCCCGCTCTCCAGCCCTTCACCCCTGCTACTGGTAATTGGTGGTCAGTCAGCGTGGAATTGGTGGGGCGGAGGGGACCTGTTTCCATGCTGTATCTCTAAGTGCAGGAGCCATCCCGCTCTCCAGCCCTTCACCCCTGCTACTTGCCACCAGAAACTCCCTGTGCATCTGCAGCTGGCCGATCTCCAGTCCGTACCGATTCAGCAGGCACTGCTGAGCGATGCAGAGCGGGGCAAAGCAGCTGTCCAGAGCTTTCTCCAGCCGCGTCTTCTGGGCCAGCAGTAGATCCGTCTCGTCCGAGAGCTCTTCCAGCTTCGTGTTCAGCTCCTTCTCCCAGTACGTGACCTCCTCGATCCTCTGGTCTAGACGACAACAACAACAACAACAACAACCTGCATTTTTAAAGTGCCTTCAACGTCAAAGAAGGATCCAATGTCCGAGGTTGACATCGGGCCACGTTGGGAAGTTGCAACAGGTGAAAGTGTCTTAAGAAATGGAGAGAGAAACGGAGGGATTTAGGGAGGGAATTCAGAGCTTGGGGTGTGGGAAACTGAAGGACCAGTTGAAGCACATAGTGAAGAAATCTGAACCCAAACACCTGTGAGTTTGTAAATAAATCAGTCTCTATAAATTGCCACTAGTGCGTAGAGACAGAGTCATACAGCGTGGAAATAGACCCTTCGGACCAACTTGTCCACACTGACCAATATGCCCCATCCACAATAGCCCCATCTGCCTGCATTTGGCCCATATCCCACTAAACTTAAAATAGATACAAAAAGCTGGAGTAACTCAGACAGCAATTCTGGAGAAAAGGCATAGGTGATGTTTCGGGTCAAAAGAAACAGTCTGGTCTTGACCCAAAACACCACCTATTCCTTTTCTCCAGAGATGCTGTCTGACCCGCTGAGTTACTCCAGCATTTTGTGATACCATCGATTTGTACCAGCATCTGCAGTTAATTTCCTACACTGTCTATCCAGCTGAGATACTCCCGCTTTTTGTGTCTATTTTCGGTTTAAACCAGCATCTGCCGTTCCTTTCTACACGTTCCTTATAAACGTATCCTATCCATGTACCTGTATAAATATTTCTTAAACGTTGTGATAGTACCTGCCTCAACTAACTCCTCTGATAACTCGTTCCATACACCTACCACCCTTTGTATAAAATGTTGCCCCTCAGGCTCCTATTAAATCAATCCCCCCCTCACCTTAAACCCATGTCTTCCGGTTCTTGATTCCCCTACTCTGGGTAAAAGACTGTGCTTTTACCATATCTATACCTCTCATCATCTGTAGGAAATGGATATGAAAGTGGGGATATCAAGAACTAGTGTGAACGGGTGATCAATGCGTGGACCTGGACTCAGTGGGCCGAAGGATCTGGTTGCATGCTGTATCTTTCAAACAACAATAGAGCTGCCAATATGGAGGAAAAGGAACAGAGAGTGCCAAAGACCAGAGTTGGAAGAGAACATTGACCTCAGAGGGTGCAGGACTGGAGGATAGAGAGGTAGGAAGGGGTGAGGGCAGGGAGAGATGCAAACTCGAAAGTAAGGCTTGGATTGAAAGCTAATTGCGAGCTTATGAGCAATGGGAGGAGAGTGAGTCCTCATCTTTGGCAGAGGGTGAGCTTTCTTAGAGATATTTTAGTGTGAATGGGTGATCGATTGTTGCATTGACTTAAGAGTCACACAATGTGGCAACAGGCCCTTCAGCCCAACTTGCCCACACCGACCAGGTTGTTCCATCTACACTAGTCGCACCTACCTGCGTTTGCCCCATATCCTTCCAAACCTGTCCTATCCACGTACCTGCCTAATTGTTTCTTAAACGTTGCAATAGCTCCCTGCCTCAACTACCTCCTCTGGCAGCTCGTTCCATACACCCACCATCCTTTGTGTGAAAAAGTTACCCCTTAGATTCCTATTAAATCTTTCCCTCTTCATCTTAATCCTCTGTCCTCTGATTCTTGATTCCCCTACTCTGGGCAAATGACTCTGAGCATCTACCAGATCTATTCCCCTCATTATTTTATAAACTAAATATATGACTTGGTGGACCAAAGGCCCTTTTTCAATGTTGTAACTTTTAATCAAGATCAATGAGGTGAGATCTTGGAGTTTCCAATAGGCAATGTTATCGAACAATACAATTACAATGTTTAAAAGGTATTTTGACAAGTGTCTGGATGGTGGTTGAGGGGGGGGGGGGATAAAGGCCTAAAATGGATAAATTGGATCAGCCCAGATGGGCATCTTGGTCGACATGGATGAGGTGGAGTGGCAGAGCCTGTTTCTGTGCGGTACAGCCCTGTAATTGGGTGCCCCATGAGTGTTCGTATCTAATATGATATGATACGATAAAACGTTATTCAATCCCAGAGGGAAATTTGTTCTGCCAACAGTCACAGCACACAAGGTACATGAGAAAACTTGAAATTAATGGCCACTGCTGACTACGGGCGAGTGCAGGAGGCAGATGGTCTACCCTAGGCCACTCTGAGAGTGAGGGAGAGGGCTTTACCGAGCTTCTTGTTGACATCTCGCTGCGTCTTCCTCGTGGTGTCCTCGATCTCGTCCACCAACCTCTCGCTCTCCATGACCAGGCGCTCTGACCGAGACCGCTGAACCTCCGCATTGTTGTAGCGGCTCTTGTTCGAGAAGCTCCATTCCTGAGGCAGGAACTTGGTCCGTGCCTGGACGAGCTTGGCCATGAAACCTACGGGGTGCTGCAGACAAAGAGGTTCAATACCTGTTATCGGCCAACCCCCAATGGCCATGACCACCCCCTCCCACCCCCACCTCACATGGACCGAGGGCGGGGGACCCACAGTGACCCATTAACAACAACTGACCGTCATCCCAACCTGTGTCACCCCAGGGTCTGCACAGAGGCATTAACCAGAGAACAACATGCAACATTCTGGGATCAACCGTGTATGCTTGGCTGCACAAATGGGTGACAGCGAGAGCAGTCTTCGCAGTGGGATAGATCCAGGGAAGTGCGGGTGTCAGGGGTTCTGGGGAGAAGAAAGGGGAATGGGGTTGAGAGGGAAAGAAAGATCAGCCATGATGGATAGGCCGAACGGTCTAATTCTGCTCCAAGAATTTATGAGGTGGAGCAGTCCCCGGGGTAAAGGTGGGGTGAAGGTGGGGAATGGGAGTGGGGCTGTCACCCCTGGGTGGGAGGGCCGGGGGGGGGGGGGGGGATCTTTGGAGCGAGGGGTGCCCAGGGGAGCTGGGTAGGGTAAAAAATGAATGGGAAATTGTGGATTGGAGCCTAAATGCCACAACAGACCTGTTGGGCTGAATGGCCAGTGTATCCTATATAACTCTGCAAGTTGTGGAGGGAGACGGGGTCTGGGATGGGGGTCCCAGTGGGGTGTGAGTTAGGCGCTGGGGGAGGGGGGGGGGGGTGTGCATGCAGTGGATGGGACCTTACCCCAGGGTAGGAACCCTGATCTGGGCTGGGGGTCCCAGTGGGTTGTGAGTTAGGTGCTGGGGGAGGGAGGGAGGGGGTGCATGCAGTGGATGGGACCTTACCCCAGGGTAGGAACCCTGAGCTGGGCTGAGGGTCCCAGTGGGTTGTGAGTTAGGTGCTGGGGGAGGGAGGGAGGGGGTGCATGCAGTGGATGGGACCTTACCCCAGGGTAGGAACCCTGAGCTGGGCTGAGGGTCCCAGGGTGCGGGGGTGCGCGTCATTGATGGTGGAGCCCCCGGGGGTGTGGTGGACTGAGCCTCGCCGCCCGCCCGCCCGCCCGCTGCACACTTACCTGCGGCGGCCGCTGCCGAGCCGAACCTCCCTGTCCCCCCGCTTCCCTCCCGCCCGCCCACGCCGCCGCCGCGTCAACAAACCCGTCGCCCAGCAGCCGTCTCCATGCCGACGCCCTGGCAACGGGGTTCCGAGGCGGTGCAGCCCAAAGATACTGGCATTGCATGGATCCCTTGCACCGTGCACCATCTGCCCACTTGTTGCACTGTGCATTGCGTGGTTTATTGCATTGATTTGTCGCACGTTCATATGTTGCAGTGTCGCTTGTTCAGCATTCGTTATAGAAGCATAGAAACATAGAAAATAGGTGCAGGTGTAGGCCATTCGGCCCTTCGTGCCTGCACCGCCATTCAATATGATCATGGCTGATCATCCAACTCAGTAACCTGTACCTGCCTTCTCTCCATACCCCTTGATCCCTTTAGCCACAAGGGCCACATCTCACTCCCTCTTAAATATAGCCAATGAACCGGCCCCAACTACCTTCTGTGGCAGAGAATTCCACAGACTCACCACTCCCTGTGTTTGTTGTTGCACAGTGTATTACATTTAGTTTTGTAGGAAGGAACTGCAGATGCTGGTTTACACCGAAGATGGACACAAAACGCCGGAGCAACTCTGCGGGTCAGGAGAAAAAGAATAGGTTACTCGGGCATTTTGTGTCCATCTTCATTATATTTAGTTGTTGCACTGTTCATCGTCGTTTGCATTTTTTATTGTTGTGTTGTGGACGGTTTATCATGCTTATGTTTGCACCGCCACTGCACGGTTTATTGTGTTCTTGCGTTAAACCGTTGACTGGGCGGTGCACTGTGTTGATTTTGTTTATCTCTGTATCTATTGTAGTCTGCAGCGTCACCACATGACACATTGTATTGACTTACTGCACTGCGCTCTGTCGCCACTGGTTTATTTATTACACTGGGCATCCGAAACCTGCAACAGACACCCAAGAGCACTGGAACAACGTTACCAAAGCTGCATTTGCAAAATCTTTTTAAAAAGATACGTGAAATAATGCCTCCCAGGTCAACAACCCCGGCAATGAGTCCCCGGTTGCACGCAAAACACTAACTACTGGAAGAACTCAGCGGCTCAGGCAGAATCTGTGGAAGGAATGGATAGATGATGTTCCGGGACGCGACCCTTCTTCGGAAGCCCGACCGAAACGTTGCATGCCCATTCCGTCCACCGTTGCTGCCTGACACGCTGAGCTCCTCCAGTAGTTTGTATTTGACTCAAGATTCAAGCATCTGCAGTCTCTTGTGTCTCCTAGTTACTTTGGACAAGCGATATAATTCACACTCCCAACAACACCAGATTCACTCCAAAGGGTCAAGTCAAGTTTATTTGTCACATGCACATACACGATGTGCAGTGAAATGAAAGTGGCAATGCCTGCGGATTGTGCAAAAAAAAGAATTACAGTTACAGCATATAAATAAAAGTTAATTCAGAGAAGACAAAATTTAGTCCCTGGAGTTATAAAAGTTAACAGCCCTGATGGCCTGTGGGAAGAAACTCCATCTCATCCTCTCCGTTTTCACAGCATGACAGCGGAGGCGTTTGCCTGACCGTAGCATTTGGAACAGTCCGTTGCTGGGGTGGCAGGGGTCCCTCATAATCTTGCTTGCTCTCGATCTACACCTCCTGATATATAGGTCCTGCAGGGGGGCGAGTGTAGTTCCCATGATGCGTTCTGCCGAACGCACTACTCTCTGCAGGGCCATCCTGTCCTGGGCAGAGCTATTCCCAAACCAGACTGTAATGTTGCTGGACAGGATGCTCTCTACAGCCCCAGAGTAGAAGCAATGAAGGATCCTCAGAGACACTCTGAATTTCCTCAGCTGTCTAAGGCGGTAAAGGCGCTGCTTTGCCATACCCACCAGTGCGGCAATGTGCGTTGCCCATGTCAGATCCTCTGATGTGGACTCCCAAGTATTTAAAACTGCTCACCCTATCCACAGTAGACCCATTTATTTCCAGTGGCGTGTACGTCCTTGGATGTTGAGCCCTTCTAAAGTCCACAATCAGCTCCTTAGTTTTAGTGACATTCAAGAGGAGGCTATTGTCCTGACACCAGAGTGCCAGATCAGCCTCCTCCTCCCGGTAGGCCTTCTCATCGTTGTCGGAGGTCATAAGGTTACCAAGTGTTCAACAATGTTTTCAAAGCCTCCCCTTCCCCATTTGTGAAAGAATCAGACATGTCAGAACACACGGAATTGATGAAAACTAGTAAAACGCCTTTCAAAGAAATGACTGTCAAAGAATGTTAGACACGATATATTGATTTTGTTTATTGCAACGCTAATATTGTTGACAGGTGGTGCATTCTGTTTATTTATTCGACTATGTGCCATACTTTATGATTGTTGCTGCAGATTAATTATTTTTATTTATTGCACCTCAGTTATTTAGCAAATCGAATGCCGAGGAACAAAGGTGATTAAGAGAATGGCAAACATTGCCGGGTCCATCACAGGTACTGACTTCCCCCACCATCAAAGGGATTGATAAGAGGCACTGCCTTAAAAAAAAACAGCCAATATAATCCAAGATCCACACCACTCAAGCCACTCTCTCATCTGGCTGCTACCATCAGGAACAAGGTACAGCAGAATGAAAACCCGTGGCCACCAGGTTCAAGAATAGCTTCTTCCCAAACACCATCAGCCTCTTCAACATTGCACAATAACGACAACTATTTGGAACATCCATCAGGCTCTTGAACAATAACCAACATTAACCATTTTTCACACTCGTATTGGCGTTATTCATTTATTATGTAATAGATCGGTTAGATGCACAGAGTCTCTTGCCCAGAGTAGGGGAGTCGAGGACCAGAGGACACAGGTTCAAGGTGAAGGGGAAAAGATTTAATAGGAATCCGGTGGCTAGCTTTTTCACACAAAGGGTGGTGGGTGCATGGAACAAGCTGCCAGAGGAGGTAGTTGAGGCTAGGACTATCCCATCATTTAAGAAACTTAGATAGGTACATTAATAGGACAGGTTTGGAGGGTTATGGACCAAGCGTAGGCAAGCGGGACTCGTGTAGCTGGGACATTGTTGGCCGGTGTAGGCGAGTTGGGCCGAAGGGCCTGTTTTCACGGGCAGACAAGGCACAGGGGAATGGGTGGACAGGGCAGGGGGTTGATAGGTAGATGCTTGACCAATGGGGTGACGGGTGCAAGATAACCAATTACAGGGCCGCTTGGTCCTGGGACGATCAATGGTGTGTGTTGGACCAATGAGAAGGGGGACAGATTTGGCCAATGGGACGTCACCGTTGTGGGGAGGTGCCAACCACTCACCCACCCACTCACCCGCCCACTTACCCACCCACCCATCCACTCACTCACCCACCCACTTACCCACCCGCCCGCTCACCCACCCACCCACCCACTCACTCACCCACCCACTCACCCACCCGCCCGCTCACCAACCGACCCGCCCGCCCACCCACTCACTCACCCACCCGCCCACCCACCCACCCACTCACCCATCCACCCACTCACTCAATCACTCACCCACCACCCATGCACTCACTCACCCACCCAGTCATCCACCCACCCACTCACCCACCCAGTCACCCACCCACCTACTCACCCACCCACCCACGCACCCACTCACCCGCCCTCACCCACCCACTCACCCACGCACTCACTCACCCACCCATCCACTCACCCACTCACTCACCCACCCATCCACCCACTCACTCAACCCCACACCCACCCACCCACTCACTCACCCACCCATCCACTCACCCGCCCACTCACCCGCCCACCCACTCACTCACCCACCCATCCACCCACCCACCCACCCACTCACTCACCCACCCACTCCCTCACTCACCCACCCACTCCCTCACTCACCCACCCACTCCCTCACTCACCCACCCACTCCCTCACTCACCCACCCATCCACCCACCCACCCACCCACTCACTCACCCACCCACTCCCTCACTCACCCACCCACTCCCTCACTCACCCACCCACCCACTCACCCACCCACTCCCTCACTCACCCACCCATCCACCCACCCACCCACCCACCCACTCCCTCACTCACCCACCCACTCACCCACCCACTCCCTCACTCACCCACCCACTCCCTCACTCACCCACCCACCCACTCACTCACCCACCCACTCCCTCACTCACCCACCCACTCCCTCACTCACCCACCCATCCACTCACCCATCCACTCCCTCACTCACCCACCCACCCATCCACCAGCACTCACCCACCCATCTACCCACCAACTCACTCCCCACTCACTCACCCACCCATTCACCCCGGAGCCCCCACCCACCCATCCATCCATCCATCCATGTGCCCGGAGCGCCCATTGACACCTGCCCGCCCCGCCCCGCCCCGACGGGCATCCACACCCCGCCCTGCAGCCCGGCCTCGTGTGGCGCCCACCCACCGCTGACCCCGCCTCAGGAGGCGCCCCCTGCACCCACCCACCCGCCCATCCATCCGCGCCGCCGCTCGGCCTCGGGTGGCGCCCACTGACATCCATTTACCCGCCCCCCCCCTCTCCCCCCTCAGGCGCCGCTGGGCCGCGGCCATGTCCTCCACTGTCGGCGGCGGCAGCAGCAGCAGCTCCCCCGCCCTGGTCACAGCGGGCCGCACCGCCGCTGGAGCGGCCGAGGGTCCAGGCCCGGCCTTGGGCACAACGTCCCCGGCCGCCCCCCGCAGGAAGCAAACTCACCCCGCCAAGGCCATCCTAGCAGGTGCGAGGCCCTCCCTCACAGGGACCCGGCCCCCACCCACCCACCCACCGCGGGCAGAGGAGGGGGGGGTAGGGGAGGGGGAGAGGGGGAGGGGAGAGGTGGAGGGGGAAGGGTAGGAGGGAGAAGGGGAGGGGGAAGGGTAGGAGGGGAGAGGTGGAGGGGGAAGGGTAGGAGGGGAGGGGGAAGGGTAGGAGGGGGGAGGGGGAAGGGTAGGAGGGGGAGGGGAGGGAAGTGGGGAGAGGTGGAGGGTAGGAGGGGAGAGGTGGAGGGGGAGGGTAGGAGAGGGGAGGTTAGGAGGGGTGGGAAGGGGAGAGCAGGGGGGGTGAATGAGGAGGAGGTGTGGGGTTTGAATGAGAGGAGGGGTTGGGGGGGAGGATGGAGAACGTGGAAGGGTCGAGTGAGGAAGTGTGAAAGCTGGGGTAGTGGGAACACTAAGAATTAGGAAAAGGAGTCGGCCATTTGGCCCATCAAACCCTGAGCTGCATTAAGATTGCAGCTCATCTTTGGGCTTGGTGCTATTCTCCTGAACTGTCCCTCTATTCCCTTAGTGCCCCAGAAATCTATTGACCTTTGTTATAAATGAACTGAATGGCTGAGGTTTCACACACTCCTGGAAAGGTTCTTCATTCTCAGAGTGAAGACATTTCAGTCCTAAGTGCTTGACTCTTTATTCTGAAACTGTGCCCCTTGGGTGCAAGATTCCAGCCTGTGCTGGAGTAACTCAGCACTTCAGGCCACAACTACGAAGAGCATGGATAGGTGACACTTCAGTTCCCAAAATGAAATGTTCCCTACCCTTGTTCTCCAGAGATGCTGACTGACCCACTGAGTTACTCCAACACTCTGACCTTTTTGGGTAAACCAGCATCTGCTTCCTGTCTAGATGCTTTAACAGGCAAGGCATAGAAGGGTATGATCCCAAGGTAGGCAAGGTTAGTGTTAATTGTTCAATTCAGTTTATTGTTATGTGTACCGAAGTACAGTGAGAAGCTTTTTATTGCGTGCTGACCAGTCAGCAGAAGGACAATACATGATTACAATTGAACCAGTTACAGTGTATAGATACATAAGGGAACAATGTTTAGTACAAGATAAAGCCAGCAAAGTCCGATCAACAATAGCCCGAGAGTCATCAAGGAGGTAACAGATAAGTAGTTCAGCACTGCTCTCTGGTTGTTGTAGGATGATATTGGGCAAAAAGGTCGTGGTGCGCAGAAGGATAAGATTATTAAGGGGTATTAATGTATAAGATTATTAAGGGGTTGGACAGGTTAGAGGCAGGAAACATGTTCCCAATGTTGGGGGAGTCCAGAACAAGGGGCCACAGTTTAAGAATAAGGGGTAGGCCATTTAGAACGGAGATGAAAGGAGTTTGTACGTTCTCCCCGTGACCTGCGTGGGTTTACTCCGAGATCTTCGGTTTCCTCCCACACTCCAAAGACGTACAGGTATGTAGGTTAATTGGCTGGGTAAATGTAAAAATTGTCCCTAGTGGGTGTAGGATAGTGTTAATGTACGGGGATCACTGGGCGGCACGGACTTGGAGGGCCGAAAAGGCCTGTTTCCGGCTGTATGTATATGATATGAGGAAAAACTTTTTCAGTCAGAGAGTTGTGAACCTGTGGAATTCTCTGCCTCAGAGGCCAGTTCTCTGAATGCATTCAAGAGAGAGCTAGATAGAGCTCTTAAGGATAGCAGAGTCAGGGGGTATGGGAAGAAGGCAGGAACAGCCATGATCACATTGAATGGCGGTGCTGGCTTGAAGGGTCGAATGGCCTACTCCTGCACCTATTGTCTATAAGGACCTATTTCTGTGCTACACAATTCTTATGAACCTGACTATGATCAACACAACCCAATATCTCGCTATTCATCTCACACTTTGCCTTTTCTTTGGTGTGTACCAAAGTGAATGAGCTGAATATTCAGAGTTATACATCATATCAGAATGATAGGAAGGTGGGTAGAGGAGGTGGGATGGCTCTGTTGGTTAGGAATGAAATTCAGTCCTTAGTGAGGGGTGACATAGGATCAGAAGATGTAGAGTCGTGGATGGAGCTGAGAAATTATACGGGTAAAAAGACCTTATTGAGAGTTATTTACAGGCCCCCAAACAGTATCCAGGATATTGGGTACGTCACATCAGGAGATAAAATTGGCATGTAAAAAAGACAATGCTGCGGTGGTCATGGGAGATTTCAATATGCAGATAGACTGGGAAAATCAGGTTGGTGCTGGACCCCAAGAAGGGAATTTGTAGGGTGACTACGAGATGGATTCTTAGGTAGGCACAAAATGCTGGAGTAACTCAGCGGGACAGGCAGCATCTCTGGAGAGAAGGAATGAGTGAAGTTTCGGGTCGAGGCCCTTCTTCACACTTCTTAGATTCTTAGAGCAGCTTGTAGTGGAGCTTAGGAAGATGAGAGCCCATGGTATCGAAGGGCAGATACTAGCATGGATAGCACTTTGGCGGGATGGCAGAAGACAAAGAGTGGCAATAAAGGGGGCTTTTTCTGGGTGCCTGCCAGTGACTAGTGGAGTTTCGCAAGGGTCGGTGCTGGGGCCGTTACTCTTCACATTGTATATTAATGATTTGGACGAGGGGATTGAAGGCTTTGTGGCAAAGTTTGCGGATGATACAAAAATAGGTGGAGGGACAGGTAGAGTAGAGAAAGCAGGGACTCTACAGGTTGGGAGAGTGGGCAGAGAAGTGGAAAATGGAATATAGTGTAGCAAAATGTGAAGTCATGCATGTTGGTAGTAGGAATAAAGACGTAGACTGTTATCTAAATGGGGTGAGAATCCAGAAATCAGAGGTGCAAAGGGACTTGGGAGTGCTGGTGCAGGATTCCCAAAAAGTTAATCTGCAAGTCGAATCGGTAGTAAAGAAAGCAGACTTAATGCTAGCTAGCATTTCAAGAGAACTTGTATAGAAAAACAGGGATGTAATGTTGAGACTGTAAGGCGCTGGTAAGGCTGCATTTGGAATATTGTGAGCAATTTTGGGCACCATATCTGAGGAAGGATGTGTTGGCTCTGGAGAGGGTCCAGAGGAGGTCTTCAAGAATGATCCCAGGAATGAGTAGGATTCCTGTAGGCTGGAGTTTAGAAGAATGAGGGGGGACCAAATTGAAACATACACAATAGTGAAAGACTTGGATAGAGTGGATATGGAGAGGGTGTTTCCATTAGTGGGAGAGTCTAGGACTAGAGATCATAGCCTCAGAATTAAAGGACGTTCTTTTAGGAAGGAGATGAGGAGAAATTTCTTTAGTCAGAAGGTGGTGAATCTGTGGAATTCTTTGCCACATAAGGCTGTGGAGGCCAAGTCAGTGGATATTTTAAAGGTAGAGATGGGTAGATTCTTGATTAGTACAGGTTTCAGAGGTTATGGGGAGAAGGCAGGGAAATGGGGTCGGAGGGAGAGATAGATCAGCCATGATTGAATGGCAGTGTAGAAGAAGGGCCGATGGCCTAATTCTACTTCTATTCCTTATGACCTCACAATTTTCCAAACTGACAACCCCCATGTTATGGGGAGTGTGTGTTTTTAGAAAATTGTCTATGGCTATTTTCCTTAATACATAGCTGTGCCATCACGGCATGCATCAAGTAATGCACGGCATGCATCAAGTAATACACGGCATGCATCAAGTAATGCAGGTTGATAAAAAAATGTTTTTTGTTTCTATTTACTTTTACCCTCATAAGTTTTATAAGAGTGAATTTCATTCTCTGTTTCAATTTTTTTGTGCAGTAATTTGTGAAATCTGCAAGGGTTAATCTTCGTTACGCAAACGGCCATAACACAGGGATTGCCTGTAGTCCAGGGTTTTGTATGACGTAGAAGAAGGCCATTCAGCCCATTGCCCATTCCAGCCCATTGAACAATCCCATTTCCCCCACTAATTTTCCCAGTGCCTTATTCTCCCATATTCCCATCTATTCTGCTACCAGAACAGATTAGGTGTTATTTACAGTGGCTGATTTTAAATTGGCAACCAGCATCTCTGGTGTGTGGGAGTACAGCAGAGCACCTGGAGGAAATCCCTGAAGTCACAGGGAGAACTAACCACACAGACAGCTTTACAAGTCACAATTTACCCCCTGTCTCTGGAGCTGTGAGGCAGTGGTTCTACAAGCTGCCTATTTGCAGGGCTGTCGAAACTCACTTAGTTTATCCATATCACCTCGATGCCTCTATCTCCTCCTCACCTCACAATCCCATCCAGTTTAGTGTCAATAGCAAATAGTAATATCTGACCCCCTTCGCAAAATCACTGGTATAGAGTATTGTGAATAGCTGCTCTCTGTCTGATAATCAATTCTAATTCTGCGTCAGTCCTATTTCATATACTCAGCAGTTAACCAGCCTCCTGCGTGGATCTTACAAAAAACTTTCCAAATTGCCACACTTATCGCATCCACACCTACCCCCTTATCTATGCTCAAAGAATCCCAACAGATGAATCAAACATGATTTCCTTTTTGTAAATCCTCAATCCTTATTCTTTACAAGGTGTTCTCATTAAACATTCCACCATTTTTCTTGCCATTGACATCAAATTAACAGATCAACTGTAACCAGGGGTCTACGACCCAAAGCCTGACTTTCTTTCCCTTCCCGCAGATGCACCTTCATCTGCTCAGTGTTTTCTGTCTTTTTTGTTTTTAATCCATAGTCGTGTTTTCTATTTAATTTGTTTCTTAAATAGTGAGCTCACATTTGCTACCCTCAACAGGAACAATTCCATAATTCATAGAATTATCAAAGACAAGAAGCAGCCACCATTTGTAAGGCCACCTCAGCGAAATCTTTGAGATGTAAATCGTGTGGCGGGGTGGAGAGTGAGAGGAGGGGAGATGGTAGGAGGGGAAGTGGGGTGAGAGAAGGGGGCGGGGAGGAGGGACTGGGTGAGAGGAGGGAGCGGAAAGGAGGGGAGATGGTGCGAGGGGAGAGGGAGGGGAGTGAGAGGAGAGGGTGGGTATGAGGGGACTGGGAGAGAGGAGGGAGCAGAAAGGGGAGATGGTGCAAGAGGAAGGGGAATGAGGGAGAGCAGGTGTGAGGAGAGTTGGGTGAGAGGAGGGAGGGGAAAGGAGGGGAGGCAGTGTGAGAGGAGAAGAAAGGAAGGAGAGGGGAGGGAGAGGGTAGGAGGGAAGGTGATGTGAGAGGAGGATAAGAAGGGAGGGGAATGAGAGGAATGACTGGGTGTGGGTTCTAACTTAACACCAATGAATCCTCTGTTTGTGCAGGTGGTATTGCAGGTGGAATTGAGATCTGCATCACATTCCCAACAGAGTACGTAAAAACACAGCTACAGCTCGATGAACGTGCAGAGCAGCCTCGCTACAAGGGCATTGGTAAGAACTACTGGGGCAAGGGCAGTTGCTGCACATTGCCACCTCCAGCCACAGTGTCACCGGAGATGTGGAGGAGTTGCTTCCATCCTCTGCTCTCATGGCTCTGACTGTGGGCCTCACCCTGTGGCATTAGCCCGCCCTGTGGCATGTCTGTGGTTGCAGGCTCTGCGGAGAATCCCGCCACTCCTTGTCCATACCGTGGCTTGCGAATAATAGCCACGTTAACTTACGGGCTAAGGTGGTCAGGGTAAACGTCCCAACCTGGGATGTCTTCTTGGTAGATTAGCTCTGAGCACTTGTGCACTCCACCAGGAGGCAGTTTCCTTCCCAAGGCCCACCTCTCTGATCGGGAACACTTCCGTTTGGAATGGAGAAAGTGCAGCTTAGCAGCAGTACTATAACTGAAGGACATTCCTCTAGGAAGGAGGTGAAGAGGAATTTCTTTAGTCAAGAGGGTGGTGAATCTGTGGAATTCTTTGCCACAAAAGACTGTGGAGGCCCAGCCAATGGATATTTTTAAGGCAGAGATAGATAGAATCTTGATTAGTACGGGTGTCAGGGGTTATGGGGAGAAGGAAGGGGTTAGGAGGGAGAGATAGATCTGCCATGATTGAATGGCAGAGTAGACATGATGGGCTGAATGGCCTAATTCTGCTTATCACTCATGACCTCTAGTCCTTTACTCCAGTAAATAACTGAGACAGTCATCCATTCTGCTACTTGATTCGTCTGAGGGAGGGAGGGAGGGAGGATTGGGTGTTTATCAAGCTGGGCGTTGAGCTGGGGTAAGGAGCCCCACTAATGAGCTGCTTCCTCGGCAGGCCACTGTGTTCAGGTGACTGTTCGGGACCACGGGTTGATAGGACTGTACCGCGGCCTCAACACCCAGCTGTACGGATCCATCCCGAAATCCGCCATCAGGTAAAAGACAAAACCCATCCGAGCAGAAAATGTGTGAAATGGAAAACCGCAATTAGTGCAGCAGGGGTTAATAAGAGGATGTTTGTAAGAACCTGCTGTGAGAGGATGATTAGTCACGAGGGCTACTTGGGTCTTCAGTTGTAGACCCAGCATGGTATAGTCTGTGCCGACATTACATTGAGCAATCCCTCTGTGCAGCAACGCTTACTGAGGTCTTATGGTTGAAGACCTCCAGGGGTGGGTGGATCAGTGGGTGGGTGGGTGGATTGGTGGGTGGGCGAGTGGGTGGGTGGGTGGGTGGGTGGATTGGTGGGTGGGTGGATGGGTGAGTGGGTGGGTGAGTGGTCGGGTGGGTGGGTGGGTCAGTGGGTGGGTCAGTGGGTGGGTGGGTGAGTGGTCGGGTGGGTGGGCGAATGGGTGGGTGGGTCAATGGGTGGGCGGGTGGCTGTGCACATTTGTGCCTGAGCAGAGTAGCAATTTCATCATCAGTCCCACACAAAATAAACTTTTCCTCACCTGATATTTACTGCCTGGTTGTTTATCCCTGAATGCAGGTTCAATGTATTTGCAATCGTCGTGTTTCACGCACTTTGAAGTAGCTGGCTCTTGTATTGGGACTGAACCCCTAGTCTTGTTTCCCTCCCCCCCCAGCAGGGAAAATTGTTTTCGTCTACGCAACCAAGACACTTCCTCATTTAAAAAAAATCTTGAAGGAACAAAAGCCAGGTTTTGTACCTTGACTTCATAACTCACAGCATGATGCTGCCTCACAGCGCCAGAGACCCGAGTTCGATCCTGACTACGGGTGCTGTCTGTATGGCGTTTGTACGTTCTCCCCGTGACCGCGTGGGTTTTCTCCAGGTGCTCCGGTTTCCTACCACACTCCAAAGACATACAGGTTTGACGGTTAATTGGCTTCGGTAAAAGTTATAAATTGGCTAGTGTGCAGGATAGTGCTCATGTACGAGGATCGCTGGTCGGCGTGGACTCGGTGGGCCGAAGGTCTTGTTTCCGCGCTGTATCTCTAAACTAAACTCAACTCTTTACAAGGGACATCTTGCAACTCCACCCCAATGTTCAGTACTCCTTAAAACAGTTGGGCTGGGTCACCTGCGGGAAACTCTGCGAGCCTCAGTGCTGGCTGGGTAAGCAAATATTGGGAGGACTTGAAAGTTCAGTTATGTTGTTCAGAAATGTGCAGAGATTGTACTGCAGAGCAAATGTCAGCAGGCGGCAACAGAGAGCTGTCAGGCAAACCAGTCACACAGGGCCGATCCAGCCTGAATAGGAAGACAAGTGGCACAAGAGACTGCAGATGCTGGAATCTTGAGCACAATACAAACTGCCTAAGGAATTCTGCGGATCAGGCAGCATCTGTGAAGGGAAATGGACAGATGATGTTTTGGACCTGAAACGTCATCTGTCCATTTCCTCCACAGATGCTGACTGACCCGCTGAGTTCCTCCAGCACTTTGTGTTTTTGCTTCGGAAGAATAGAGATGACGCAGTGGCGGTGGGGAAAAGGGCATTACAGTATTACCAAGATCTCCATGTGAGAAACAAAAGGAAAGAGTTTGTCCTTCCAAAGCATCATCCACGTTCTAATGGGACCTCAAGGGTGTTCTCAAAGGTTTCAGTGTAGGAATAGGCACAAAATACTGGAGTAACTCAGTGGGTCAGGCAGCAACTGTGGAGGAAAATGGGTAGCTGACATTTCGGGTCCGGACCCTTCTTCAATAGACAATAGGTGCAGGAGGAGGCCATTCGGCCCTTCGAGCCAGCACCGCCAGTCAATGTGATCATGGCTGATCATTCTCAATCAGTACCCCGTTCCCGCCTTCTCCCCATACCCCTTGACTCCGCTATCATTAAGAGCTCTATCTAGCTCTCTCTTGAATGCATTCAGAGAATTGGCCTCCACTGCCTTCTGAGGCAGAGAATTCCACAGATAGATTCAGACTGAAGCAGGTGACGTTTTGGATCGGGATCCTGTCTATTTTCTCCAGAGATGTTGCCTGATCTGCTGTGTTACTCCAGCATTTTGTGTCTGTCATTGGTATAAACCAGCATCTGCAGTTCATTTTTATTATATCGGTTTAGGGAGATGTGGCAGCCATTTTGTGCAGGACAAGCCCCTACAGACAGCAGCGAGATAAGTGAAGCACAGCCATTGGGACGGGTGCTGCTTGACTGATGATTTCCTTGCACCTTTGTCCCGCCCTGTTTGCTCGCAGGTTTGGGATGTTTGAGTTCCTGAAGAACCGTTTGGTCAACGAGGACGGGATTCTGACTAACCAGAGAAGCCTGCTGTGTGGCCTGGGAGCTGGGGTGGCAGAAGCTGTGTTGGTAGTCTGTCCCATGGAGACAATAAAGGTAACGTGCCATCCTCACGCACAGCACCAGCGTTGGTCTTAACAACAGCAGATGCTGCAAGCACAAACCAGGTCAAACAGCTTGTGTGGCCAGAGAAACAAATGTCCCAAGAAGGGTCACCACCCAAAACCTTGTTTGTCCATTTCCCTCCTCAGATGCTGCCTGACCCGCTGAGTTCTTTAAGCATGTTGTTTTTTCATTAATGTTTCCGGTCGATGTTACCAGAATGCAGTTCAGATTAGAAGGTATTATCTCCAAGTTGGACAAACTTGGATTGTTTTCTCTGGCATGGCAGAGTTTGAGGCGAGACCCAAAATATATATAAATTGATGTGAGGCATCGATGGTGTAGACAGTCAGAACCTTTTTCCCCAGGGTAAAAACGACAAAAGACTAGAGGGCATAGCTTTGAGGTGAGAGGGGGGAGAGTTCAAAGGTGATGTACGGCTAGTAGTGGGTGCCTTGAAGGTCTGCCAAGGGTAGTGGTGGAACCAGATACAATAGTGACATGAAAGGTTGGCAGGTCATGTTGCAGCTGTACAAAACTTAGATGAGGCCACATTTGGAGATTTGTGTGTGGTTGTGGTCACGACACTGTTAGACAAATGTGGAAGCATTGGAGAGAGAGCAGAAAAGTTTCATCACTGCATCGCCTGGATTGAAGCGTATTTTCCTTTATTTGCTGGGAGTCTGCTGATGAGGAGAAAGTTTCTGGAGCTTCCTCTGCATTGCCGTAAAATCCCTGCTCTGGGTTTGCGTAGGGCTTAAAACAAGGCTAAAATGACCTTGCACAGAGAAGCAGATGGCTGGAACACGCTGCAAGAGGAACTGGTGGAAGCAGATACAATAGTAATGTTTAATGGGGATTTATACAGACACATGGACAGGCAGAGAACAGAGGGGTATGGACCATGCACAGGCAGATGGATTGGGTTAGATTGGCATCAAAGTCTTCTCAGAAGTGGCCAACCAGAGGACCTGTTCCCGTGCTGTGCTGGATTAGGTGTACCCTCTTCACCAGCTTTGATAACAATTTTGGAGTTGCCCCTTAATGGAATGAGTGGAATGCTGCAGGTTCCAAGGTGGTGGAAAAATGGAAAGGATTAGTGTAGAAATAGCAATAAGTGAGGAAGGAATAGATTGAGAAAGGGTTAGAGGCCAGAAGGGCGGGTTTAGTTGGAGCATGAATTCTGGAGAAGGGGTCCACGGTGTGGCGTGAGGGGTTCCAGCCAAGCGCAGAATCCAAGACGGCTACAGAAAGGTCCAACGTGAGTCATGTCAGACTTGGACTTCATCAGGCTAAAGAAGGAAGGTTGAAGCTGGGGACTCTGCAGGGGACTGGTTGATCAGAATCGCAGAGGGGAAGATCCAGAGGGATAGTGTGAAACAACTGGGGGTAAAGCGTGGGCGAGGGATGGATGGATGGGGTAAAAGGGAATGAAAAGGTTTGGTACCGTTAAGTGTATTTGTTTTTGATTGTGTCCTTTCAGGTGAAGTTTATTCATGACCAATGCTCAACTAATCCCAAATACCATGGGTTCTTCCACGGGGTCCGGGAGATTATTCGAGAACAAGGTAGGCTCCTCAAGAGAGCCCAGGGCTGGCTCCTGATCCCCTCTCCCAGATGTCTCCACCCATCTGCCGATCTCCCCCTCACCAGTATCCACCTATCACTTGCCAGGCAATGCCCCACTCCTACCTCTCTTTGCCAGCCTGCTCGACTTTAAAGAAGGTAAACCCTCCCCGCCACAAAAAAAACCCCATTAACTATCTTCACAGTTGGCAACTATGATTCCCTCGCTCCTGTTTCCATCCAATAATCTGCCTATCGGGGAACCTCACCAGAGGTCATCTTTAGGCGGCCATGATTTGTCCGGCCTCTTTCCGCTTCCAGTTCCCCCCTCCCGTTTCTCCAATCAGTCTGAAGACCCGAAATGTCACACGGCCATGTTCTCCTGAGATGCTGCCTGACCCGCTGAGTTACTCCGGCATTTTGTCTGTATGTTGAGTAATCTGTCTCGTGTTTGCCCCTCCAGGGTTAGGAGGCACGTACCAGGGTGTGACGGCCACAGTCCTCAAGCAAGGCTCCAACCAAGCAATCCGCTTCTTTATGATGACCACGCTGCAAAACTGGTATAAGGGTGAGTGGCGCAGGCCCAGGTCCCGTGTTCCTTTGTACGCTGGGAGGTAGCTGGTGAAGACAAGTGATAAATATATTCCTCAGATGCTGAGATAACAGGTTGCTGGATCTTTGTTCCCACTACATGGCTCCCAAATCCTTGCGGTGGATTGGTGCAAGGTCTTGTACAGAGAGTGGTTTATAGACAATAGACAATAGACAATAAGTGCAGGAGGAGGCCATTCGGCCCTTCGAGCCAGCACCGCCATTCAATGTGATCATGGCTGATCATTCTCAATCAGTACCCCGTTCCTGCCTTCTCCCCATACCCCCTGACTCCGCTATCCTTAAGAGCTCTATCTAGCTCTCTCTTGAATGCATTCAGAGAATTGGCCTCCACTGCCTTCTGAGGCAGAGAATTAATCCCACAGATTCACAACTCTCTGAGTGAAAACGTTTTTCCTCATCTCAGTTCTAAATGGCCGACCCCTTATTCTTAAACTGTGGCCCCTTGTTCTGGACTCCCCCAACATTGGGAACATGTTTCCTGCCTCTAACGTGTCCAACCATCCTTCCAAATTCCAGTGTATACAAGCCTAGTCGCTCCAGTCTTTCAACATATGACAGTCCCGCCATTCCAGGAATTAACCTAGTAAACCTACGCTGCACGCCCTCAAAAGCAAGAAGAGGCACATGAACAGGGCAAGGAAAGGAGGATCATGGAGACACAAGAGACTGACTTTAGACTTTAGAGATGCAGTGTGGAAACAGGCCCTTTGGCGCCGACCAGCGATCCCTGTACACTACCCTGCACACCAGAGACAATTTACAATCTTTACTGAAGCCAATTAAACTACAAACCTGTACGTCTTTGGAGTGTGGGAGGAAACTGGAGCACCCGGGGGAAACCCACGGGGTCACAGGGAGAACGTACAATGGCCGTCCAGACAGCACCTGTAGTCAGGATCCAACCCCGGTCTCTGACGCTGTGAGGCAACAACTCTTCCGTTGTGCCACCGTGCTGCGCTTGGATCTTTGCTGGATGTTTGTACCCACTACATTGTTACCCAAATCCTTGTAGTGGGTTGGTGCAAGGTCTTGTACAGAGAGTGATGGGTGCCGGAGAGGCACGTGAACAGGGCAAGGAAAGGAGGATCATGGAGACACAAGAGACTCCTTAGACTGTCGAGATACAGCGTGGAAACAGGCCCTTCGGCCCACCAAGTCCTGGGCGACCAGTGATCACCCTGTACACAAGCACCATCCGACCCACGAGGGACAATTTTACAATTCTACCCAAGCCTATTAACCTACTAACCAGTATGTGTTTGGAGCATGGGAGGAAACCGGAGCACCCGGAGAAAACCCACGTGGTCACATGGAGAGCGTGCAAATTCCGCACAGACAGCACCCGTACTCAGGATCCAACCCGGGTCTCGGTTGTTATAAAGCAGCAACTCTACCGCCGCACCACCAAGGTGTGGGTGGTGGAAACCTGAACAGAACAAAGTGCCGGTCACATTCAGCAGGGAGCATCAACTGGGCAGTTGTCTGCACCAGCAACGTTTCAGGTCGGGCCCCTTCTTCAGACTGGTTGCAGTACAGGCGATGAAAGCTGTAATAAGAGAGTTGGGGGTGCAGTGGAGGAATATTGATCGTGTGCACAACAGATGGGATTAGATTAATTTGGCGATATAGTTAGCACAGACGTTGTGTGCCAAAGGGCCTGTTCCAAAACCAGGAGCCCCTCGAGATATTAGTCACCAGGCATATGACAGATAAAATAACATTATGTAAATATTTAATGATCCCCACTAACTTGAGAAATTGTATATCATATATATTCAGCCGGAAACAGGCCTTTTTCGGCCCTCCAAGTCCGTGCCGCCCAGTGATCCCCACATTAACACTATCCTACACCCACTAGGGACAATTTTTACATTTACCCGCCAATTAACCTACATACCTGTACGTCTTTGGAGTGTGGGAGGAAACCGAAGATCTCGGAGAAAACCCACGCAGGTCACGGGGAGAACGTACAAACTCCTTACAGTGCAGCACCCGTAGTCAGGATCGAACCTGAGTCTCCGGCGCTGCATTCGCTGTAACTCTACCGCTGCGCTACCGTGCCGCCGTTATAGTTTTGCTTAGAGATACATTGCGGAAACCGGCCCATCGGCCCACCGAGTCAGTGCCCACCAGCGATCCCCGCACACTCACACTGTCCCACACACACCAGGGACAATTTACAATGATGCCAAGCCAACTAACCTGCAAACCTGTACACCTTTGGAGTGTGGGAGGAAACCAGAGATCCAAGGGAAAACCCACACAGATCACGGGGAGAACATCAGTGCGGGATAAAACTGCAGTGGAGGTCAGGAGGGGAGCTCCCAGCCACCGAGCCTCCTTTCCCGTGGTTGCTCACGAGCGGGAGGGCCAGGAACGGGGTGTGGTCTGGAGCAGGGCAGTGATGTCTTCTCTGCTTGCAGGTGATGACCCCCATAAATCCATCCACCCGCTCATCACAGCCGTGTTTGGAGTGAACGCAGGGGCAGCCAGTGTCTTTGGGAACACGCCCGTGGATGTGGTGAAGACACGGATGCAGGTGGGAAAGGACATACTGTGGTGAGGCCTGTGATGGTCCAGTGGCCGCTGGAGATCAGACTGCATTTAGCAAGGGTTCCCAACCTGGGGTAAATCTACCCCCCAGGGGGTAAATGTCACCTACCCAAGGGGTCAATTTGTTGATTCTGGGTTTTTGTACATATCGACTGACGGTGTTTGGTTCGGGTATACCGGTATCTGTTCATCATTAGTTGTTCATAAATAAGTGAAATACCATTGTTATATGCTATTATTATTGTTACTTGAACTTAAAATAATAATGTTATAAACAGTATTTTAAAATGTCCCCTTTGTCGGTAGCTTTGTTATGGTAGAAGTGTGAACTCAAATCACTGAACAAAACAGGGTGGGGGGTAAATTTACTTTTGAAAAGTTGCAAAGGGGTAAACGGGATGAGAAAGGTTGGGAACCCCTGGCTTACAGAGAGAGTTGTGGTGCCAGGTACTCCCCTGCCCGGCAAGAACATCGAACAGTGAATACTTCAATCTCAAGTAAATGTTCTCCCTGCCTCACTCTTTCTTGTGGTTCACCCATTCCACCATCCCAGCCACCTGCTCCTTTCCACTGCTTCCTACATGAATCCTTTATCCTCGTTTCCCCATTTCCCTTTTATCCCCACTCTTTCCTACCTCCCTCCCGGTCCTCCTCCACCGATAATCTTTCCCCCATCTGTACATTTCACCCCTCTTTCCCCCTGAACTGACACCCTTTTTAATCCCCGTTTCACCTCTAGACTTTGTCACTTACTCCACCCATCTGCCAAATTAAACCCCACTCACCTGTCCACCGATCGCTGACCAGGCTTTGTCCCGCTCCCACCTCTCTTCTCCACCTTTCTCCCCACTCATACAATCAGTCTGAAGAAGAGTTCCGACTCGAAACGTTGTCTGTCCATCCCCCCCACATACCTGACCCGCCGGGTTTCATACCTGACCCGCCGGGTTTCATACCTGACCCGCCGGGTTTCATACCTGACCCGCCGGGTTTCATACCTGACCCGCCGGGTTTCATACCTGACCCGCCGGGTTTCATACCTGACCCGCCGGGTTTCATACCTGACCCGCCGGGTTTCATACCTGACCCGCCGGGTTTCATACCTGACCCGCCGGGTTTCATACCTGACCCGCCGGGTTTCATACCTGACCCGCCGGGTTTCTCCTGGTGTCTTGCTCAGGATTCCAGCGTTTGCGGTTTCCCGTGTCCGCCAGTTGGGAAGACCAGCTCTGAGATGTGGTTCCACAATAGCACTTTGACCCCCACTGAGTGGTGCCCAGTACCCAGTGCCACCTGAAAGAGGAAGAGGTTGTCTTGAGCAAGGGCTACAAAGGAAATCTTCTTCGTGTCCCACCTCTGAATCGCCCTTTCCTGCACACCCTCCAAATCAGCCAGTTCTCAGATTCTGCCACGAGTTCAGCTCGGGACAAGGGCAAGGTTGGAGTCTAAGCCTGAACTTCAAAGCCTTGGCTTCCCATCTGACATTCTGGCTACAGACAGCCAACTCTGAGAGGGGCAGATTTGGTGTCCCTCTGTGAGTTGCCCACTCTGGGTACAGTGATGGCACAATGATACAGCAGTAGAGCTGCTGCCTCACAGCGCCAGAGACCCAGGTTCGATCCTGACTACGGGTGCTGTCTGTATTGAGTTTGCATATTCTCCCTGTGACCACGAGGGTTTTCTCCGGATGCTCCGGTTTCCTCCCACATTCTAAAGACGTGCAGGTGTGCAGGTTAATTGGCTTCTGTAAAGGGTCTCGAGTTTGTAGGATAGAACTAGTGTAAGGGTGATCGCTGGACCGGGTGGGCCGATGAGCCCGTTTCCACGCTGTCTCTCTAAAATAAACTAAGTCGAGCCAATTTGTACAACGGACTACAAGATCTCAAAGTGGGTTTGGTCAAGGATTGAGCTCCCGCTATTGGAAGTAATTCCGCGGGCTGCCCTTCAAGTTGTCATTTCCCTGCCTCCACTCCTCCCCGGAAATCTGTTCCAGGTTTTCATGGTGCTGCCGTGAATAAGGTGCTGACAGCAGCCCCTGCTGTACTTGGATGCCAGGTGTTTGCCTGTTGCTCCCTGTCCTCCACCTCCACCTGGTTGTCCGTACACCTCTCTCAGGTTGCCCCGCAGTGGTTAAACACCCGCTGTCGTCTCTGGGTCTGGTGCCAGGGAGCATCTTCAGAGTTGATCTCCCTTCCTCGTGTCACAGTGACCTGAGCTTGATACAGTGCTTATTATGCCTTCATTTTAAAGTTTATAAGCCTGTTTTTGAAACCTATCCAAGACCTTGTCTGTTCCTATTTCTGGAACCTCCTGCAAATGTACAGCTCTCCCAGCTCTCTACACGCCTCCTGC
The DNA here is from genome assembly GCF_053455715.1 of Rhinoraja longicauda. Lineage (NCBI taxonomy): Eukaryota > Metazoa > Chordata > Chondrichthyes > Rajiformes > Arhynchobatidae > Rhinoraja > Rhinoraja longicauda. Next base: position 21,493,369 of record NC_135978.1, read on the forward strand.
CCAGCCTCATTTCTCACCGCTCCGCCACTGACAGCTCCTGCCTTCAATCATCTCAGCCCCAGGCCTCTCCTAAACCCTTCCTTCTCTCAGCAGAACACAAAGTGCCGGAGGAACTCAGCGGCTCAGGCAGTGTCTGTGTAGGGGCTGGACACGCAACGTCCATTCCCTCCACAGACGCTGCCTGGCCCACTGAGTTCCTCCAGCACTTTGTCTTTTGCCCCAGATTCCAGCCTCTGAGGTCTCTTGTGTCTCCCCTTCCATCTCCCCAGGTTTTGAGATCTCAAATCCTGGCCCTTTAACTAACCTTTGGGTCATTGTTGAAATATTTCCTTGTTCGGCTCGATGGCCCTTTCCCTTCTAATAGTGAGGCACTTTACGTTGTTACAAATACCATATAAATGAAAATAGTTTTGAGCAGAGCTTTATACCATCTTCTGGTGCTGGGGAACTGCAGCGTTGTTAATAAATTACTGGATTAACACCAAATGATTGCCTATTGACCTGATGATTTCCAATGGGATTGTATTGAATCACACTGCAAACCTAAGGTGAAATACTTCAATATATTATCATTCAAAACTAATGTCGCTGGGGACAGCGAAGCAGCAGAATTGTCATTAAAACCACATCTGGTCCACTTCTTCAGAGAAGAACATGTGTCCATCCTCACTGCGGATGACTTAATGCCTCAGCAATGTCCCGACGCTCAGTAAACATTGGCATCGATTCAGTGAACAAAGATTTCTACGCCTGTATCTTGTAATTCAGCATCGTGCGAGGGATTCCGAGATGGCAGGTGTACCAGCTGGATTATTTAAACCATCCAGAAGATAGACACAAAAAGCTGGAGTAACTTAGCCGGAGAGGCAGCTTCTCTGGAGAGAAGGATTGGGTGACGTTTCGGGTCGAGACCCTTTCTTCAGACCCGAATCGTCACCCATTCCTTCTCTCCAGAGATGCTGCCTGTCCCGCTGAGTTACTCCAGCTTTTTGTGTCTTATCTTCGGTTCAAACCAGCATCTGCAGTTCCTTCCTACACATTGAAACCATCCCTGCAATCTTGAGAGGCGTTCCCCCATTATATATGGTCCTCAGCACCGCCCCCTCCTCGTCTTTAGACAGACGCTGCTCTGAGGGAGTGCTGCAATGTTAGTCCTCTCAGATGAGGCATTGATCCATCCACTTTATCATGCCACACCATTGAAGAGTAGGAGAGCTTTCACTGTGGTTCTGCCGAATACTTGTCACTATGACTTAAACAAACGTGGCAAGTCAATTTTGGTGGTTGGTGTTTGTGTGAGTCTGATTTGCGCAGATAGGCTGATGCGTTTTTTGCATGAAACTATTGCCTATTCTTCAGGCAGGAGGACTTTTATTCCTTTACGGGACGTGGCTGGCCTGGGTTGACTAATGCTTGCGAGCCCATTTCAGAGAGCAGTTGATTGTCACAGTCGTGGCTGGCCAATGCTGCCTCCACGCCAGAGGGTTGGGAGTGGTTTGGTTTTGATTAATTGCACGATACAGCATGGGAACAGGTCGGTTAACCCACAAGCCCACTGACCATCGTTCAAGCAGCAGCAGAGCCAATGGCAACGTTTCACTTATCTCTCTGCTGGCTCTGGGAGCGTGGCCCCGAACAAAATGGCTGCACATATCTCCCGACACTGATATAATAAGAATGAACTGCAGATGCAGGTTTATACCAAAGATAAACACAAAATGCTGGGGTAACTCAGCAGGTCAAGCAGCATCTCTGAAGGAAAAGGATGGGTGACACTTTGGACATGGGCCTTTCTTCAGACTCCAGAACCTTTCCCAATTATTTGATTTGCAGAAGGGTATGTAAGAAAGCTCTTATGCTCCCATTTTCATTCCTACATTTCCTATATTTTATTGCAGAGCCTCGACTCCTACAAGTATAAGAACACAGTGCACTGTGCCTATCAGATCCTGACAAAGGAGGGCCCCCGGGCGTAAGTAGCACCATGTTGCCCCTTTCCCAGTTACATATTGTGTGAGTTGAAAAGCCTCTAAGAGGCCGTTGCCTTGTTTGCTGCAGGTTTTACAAAGGGACGGTTCCGCGCTTGGGCAGAGTCTGCCTCGACGTGGCCATTGTCTTCGTTATTTACGACGCGCTCATCGAACTTCTGAACAGGGCGTGATGGACTGTTCAATGGAAGGCCAACGTCCATTCAATGGCCAATGGAAGCAGCAACTGCACCACAGCCTCCAGCACTCTCGTTTCCTCTTGTTTCACACCCATCCGCCCCACCCCCACCTCCCCTCCACTCCCCCTCCTCTCCCCTACTCCCCCCTCCTCTCCTCCACTCCTCCGCTCTCCCACTCCCCCTCCGCTCTCCCACTCCCCCACTCCCCCGCCTCTCTCCCACTCCCCCTCCTCTCTCCCACTCCCCCTCCGCTCTCCCACTCCCCCTCCGCTCTCCCCCTCCACTCTCCCACTCCCCCTCCTCTCCCACTCCCCCTCCTCTCTCCCACTCCCCCCCTCCTCTCCCCTACTCCTCTCCCCCACTCTTCTCTCCTCTCCCCCACTTCCCCCTCCTCTCCCCTACTCTTCTCCCCCACTCCTCTCCCCCACTTTCCCCCCTCCTCTCCCCTACTCCTCTCCCCCACTCTTCTCTCCTCTCCCCCACTTCCCCCCTTCTCTCCCCTACTACTCTCCCCCACTCTTCTCCCCTCTTCCCCTCCTCTCCTTTCCCCACTCGCCCCCTCAACCCCCACTTCCCCACTCCCCCCGCTCAACCCCCACTTCCCCATCTCTTCTCCTCTCCCCCACTCCTCCCTCCTCTCCCCCACTCCCCCCTCTTCTCCTCCTCTCCCCCACTCCTATTCTCACACTCCTCCTCCTCCCTCTTCCTCGCCCCCACTTCTCCCTCCGCCTCTCCCCCTCTGCACCCTCCCATTACCCCTCCATTCCTTCCCCTACTCCCCCCTCCACCTCCCCCTCCTCTTCCTCCCACTACCCCTCCCTCCAACTCCCCTACCCCCCCCACTCCCATTACCCCCCTCCCTCTGTCACGCAGTGCGGCAACAACAGACCAGCCTTTCAGTCAACACCATTTGGGGAAGAAGAGACCAGGCCACCTTGGACGATGGTCGTTGGCCTGGTTAGCCAAGGCGGCCTGCAAGTGGTGGGGTTGTTGGGTGTTGTGGGCATGGATCTGCTGCCTCGTGTGTGTGGGGCAGGTGCCAACACTCCCTCGTCATTCATCCCCTCTGTGCTGGGGGTTTTCAGAGCAATGCTTGAGCTGTGAGCTTCTGAAGTGTTCTCGTTCTTTGACCCCTTCATGATACTTTGCAGAGCTTGAAGCAGGGGCTGTCACTGAGCCAGCCTGTGAATCAGTGCTGAAACTGAACGCTGCTGGGATTAAACTGATTACCTCTTACGCACCCTGCCAGGAAAAGTAAATCGAGCCAAGTCGCCTGGAAAACACTTTTTTCTTTTTAAAGCGCAGTGTTCCGAGTTTGTTGTGGTGTCTCTCCCCTGGACTGTCAGAGGGCTATTTTTAAAAATATTATTACACTCAGTTTAATTCTATCTTTAACATTGCACTTTGGACTTTCTCAAAGCATGACTTAATAAGTCCTTAGGCTGCCCTCGGTTTGTTTATCATTGTCCGAAGTGGTGCGCTTGAGAATGGTTTACCTACGAACAGCAGTCTCAACCCAGATTGTTAACTTGGTCTATGGTCAACAATTAACTTGGTATTGTTAACCTGTCACACCCCCTGCCCTCCTCCCCCGTCCATGCAACACATCAATCACTTGACAAGACACAAATGGACCCCACTCCTCCCCTCCCTGATCGCTGGTTGCTGCGGCAACCAGATCAGGTCACTGTGTCCAAACTACATTCCCAGCAGGAATCACTGGGGGAGTTGCTCCTTTTGTTAGTTGTTCTTCCTTTTTTATTTATTTATTTATTTATTTATTACGTTTGGGGGGAGGGGGGAGGGGGGTGGGGTTCTCCCCCTCATTTAACAAGTTCCAACTTCCAACTTCAATGATCAATATTCTGCAATTGTCCCAGAAACATTCCAAGATTAGTCCCCACGGGAAGATGATGGAAGGGGCCCTTTGTCCCACAACTCCCTCGCGAGTGTCCATGATTCACCCAGTGGGGGTCACAGAAGGTTATTAAGCCAGGAACAATGAAGGAATGGCAGGCTTTAAATGGTTTGTGCTTTGACGGGCGATATGGGAGTATTGTTCGACTGTTATTCCTCGTGTTGATTCTATCTTATGTTGAGTGTTTCAAAATAGCATTATGAAACCCGAATGTGGAGCTTACGATATTCCATGCAGTTCTGGAAAACACTCTTCGCATCATTAAACAGATGTAATTGGAAATGTGTAACTGCGATACTCTGTGTAGGAAGGAACTGCAGATGCTGTTTTAAACCGAAGATCGACACAAAAGGCTGGAGTAACTCAGCAGGACAGGCAGCATCACTGGAAAGAAGGAATGGGTGATGTTTCGGATCGAGACGGTCTGAAGAAGGGTCTTGACTCGAAACGTCACCCATTCCTTCTCTCCAGTGATAATGCCTGTCCCGCTGAGTTACTCCAGCTTTTTGTGTCTAACTGCGAGACTCTCTCTGGTGGTGACCTTTGTGTTTAATGGTGAGGGGAGGGGGGGTTGGGGAGAATGGGCTGTTTTTCCGATGCCAAGTTGTATTCTGAAAATCCCACCAATGTAACAAATTAAATATCCCACGGGCAACACGCTAACCACAAATTCACCGTGTTCGACAGCACATGAAGAAGGATTGGGAGCAGGGGAGTTGAGGGTTTTGGAGGGGAGACCCTATTCGGGACCGCTTCCCTGAAAAACTCACCCAGGAAAATGTGTGATGTAAGGGGTGGGGAATTAAAATGGGAGCACTGCACAGACCAAACAAACAGTGACCTGTTTCCATTGTGTGTCACCTCTGCATCATGCGTTACTTTGAAGTGGAATCACTCTGGGGAAAGCGAGAGTCCTGGCATCTCGTGAAGGGCACGCTGCCACAAATGGTTGTGTGATCACGGGGCGGCACAGTGGCGCAGCGGTAAGAGTTTCTTCCTCACAGTGCCAGAGACCCGGGTTTGAACCCGTCTATGGGTGCTGTCTGTACAGAGTTTGTACGTTCTCCCCGTGACCGCGTGGGTTTTCTCTGGGTGCTCCGGTTTCCTCCCAACCTCCAAAGACGTACAGGTTTGTAGGTTGATTGGCTTCTGTAAACAAAGAAATTGACCCTAGTGTGTGGGATAGCGCTAGTGTTCGGCGTGATCGCTGGTCGGCGTGGACTCGGCGGGCTGAATGGCCTGTTTCCACTCTTCCAAATAAGAGTAATGACCAGATGGTTTGGTGTCCGTTCCGTGATGCTGGTTGAGGCATGGGTGTTGGCCCAGGACATGGGTGGCAACCGGTGACCTGCACACCTGTCATGTTCTGTTGGGAAGCACAGATGAGCCTGAGCTAGACCTCTCACCTTCCAAGTGACCCTGCCACCTCCTCTGATGGTCACCCTGGATTGCCTCTGAAATGGGACTACGAGCTCTCAAACGTCTGACCTGGGACCAGATGAAAGGAACCGCAGATGACAGGCCTGGACTGGCATTAACAATCCAAAACCCCTCGTGGCACAAAGGTATTGTAACGATGCAAACACATGAAACATATTAAATTCCTGAGGGATTGGACAGGCGAGATGCAGGAACAATGTTCCCGATGATGGGGGGGGGAAGTCCAGAACCAGGGGTCACAGTTTAAGAATAAGGGGTAGGCCATTTAGGACTGTGACGAGGAAATACTTTTCCCCCCCAGAGAGTTGTGAATCTGTGGAATTCTCTGCAGAATAGTGGAATAGTTTCAAGAGAGAGTTACATATAGCTCTTAGGGCTAACGGAGCCAAGGGACGTGGGGAGAAAGCAGGAACGGGCTTTGGATGATCAGCCATGATCACATTGAATGGCGATGCTGGCTCGAAGGGCCGAATGGCCAGGGGGTGCAGTGCTACCGGAGTGCCGCTCCGCACCGCTGTTAAAAAGACCCAAAATAAACAGCGGGGAACTTACCATTGACAGCTCCGGCACCTAAACAATTAGCACTGCAACACCACAAATGGCCTACTCCTGCACCTATTGTCAAGTCAAGTCAAGTCAATTTTATTTGTATAGCACATTTAAAAACAACCCACGTTGACCAAAGTGCTGCACATCTGATTAGGAAAAAGAAAAGAAACATACAGTGGCAGGCAGCCAAACACAACGGCGCGGCCATCTTGAACAAAATGTTTAACTAAAGCAGAATGGTGTCCCGTGGCCGCACCGCACCGGGCGATGGAAGGCCCCGCGGCCGAGCCGCACCGGGCGCTGTTCAGTCCCGCGGCCGAGCCGCGCCGGGCAATGTCTATGGTTCTATGATATCCAACAATGAACTCGGCTCGAATAGATCTGATAGATAGACAATAAATTCAAAGGAGCCACAAATGAGAAAAATAGAGGCAAAAGTTAAATTGGAGGCAGAACCTATTCAGTTGGAGTGTTTTGCAGTGAAGGCACTGAAAGTGGTGTGTTATCATGAGGTAGTTTTGCATCGGTCAAAAGGTTGGAGTGGGAGAGACTGCTGTGGAAAGAGCAGATACAATGGCCTTTTCATTGTTGTTAAATTCATGCACACACTGATCTAGTTACGTCGGTTCAATTCTTCCTCCTGCTTTATGTTTGGCTGAGTAACAGTAAAGCCTTTATTTCAGTAACTGATTGCTGAATTATTTAAGCATTTCTAGTGATGAACCCATTGCACGGGCTGCCAACTCTGATATGTTGTGTACCTGGAAATATCCATCACAAGAATGCAGGCTAGTTCTTCCCCCACCTCTTGCCCCTTGATTCTTCCTCCTCCTCCCTTCTCCAGTATTCTGAAACAACTCAAGCTATTGTTTAAAGAATTTTATAAGGAAAAATAAAACTTTTTCCTCTTGTAATTTTCTGGGTGTTTCCTGCAGCAACAACCAATTTCCTGAAGTGCTGGAGTAACTCAGTGGGTCAGGCAGCATTTCTGGGGAGCATGGGTAGGTGATGTTTCGGGTCGGGACTCTCCTTCAGACTGGAAGGCATCGTGTTTGGTCCTGGATTGTCGGTGAATCTGCTTTTTATGCAGGAGCAAGTTTGGCTCCATAGCCACAGTTTGTGTGATTGGAAGATGTAGACTCCAAATCTGAAGAAGGGTCTCGACCCAAAACGTCACCCATTCCTTCTCTCCTGAGATGCTGCCTGACCCGCTGAGTTACTCCAGCATTTTGTGTCTAGCTTAGACTCCACGTGGAACCAGCAGGTCACTGATCTTGTCCTGGCTTTTCTCTTAATGTGACAGTGCAGGAAAGGCACAAAGTGCTGGAGGAACTTGGCGGTTCAGCACCCGGAGAGAATGGGCAAACCGGTCGGGACCTTCCGACCCAAAATGTCCTCCGTCAGTCTGAAGGATCCCGACCCAAATTGTCACCTATCAGTTTGAAGAAATGTCGTCTGTCCTTTCAGTCGTAACGTTTAAGAAACATTTGGGCACGGTACATGGATAGGATAGGTTTAGAGGGAAACGGGCCAAACGTGGGCAGGTAGGACTAGTGTTGGTCGGCGTGGGCAAGTTGGGCCGAAGAGCCTGTTTCCACACTATGGCTCCACAGAAGCTGCTTGGCCCACTGAGTTTCTCCAATTCTATGTGTTTTGCTCAAGATTCTGGCATCTGCAGTTACTTGTGTCTCCAGTGATGGAAATAAATTGCAATTGTGTACCGTCCTTGAAGTCCTGAAGGACTCGGCCACCCGGGGATTATTTTGGAAGCTGTAACGTTGAGAGGCGAGGCAGCTGATCCCTTGCAGACCCAGGCGGTGAAGGAATCCCAGACTCCAGGCCATAAACATCAAATGGAAGCTATCAACCCAACAGGGTTGAAAGGTGAAACTTGCTGACATGGGGCAGTGGCTGAGGTGAAGAGGTGGTTTAGTAATGGAGAGCGGCCAAGTACACGAGGGGGGAAAGGAGACAGAAAGTGATGCTGAAAGACAGATGGGTGGATGAAGTGCAAGGAGACACGTGCACTGCAAACATCGCCACAGTGGGCCGAGCGCCCGGTTTCTTTGCTGGATGTTCCACATAATTCATTGTTATTTTTACTAACAGTGCAGTGAAGTAAATAATGATCTATTTAGAGACGCGTGTTGGGTGTGTTGTGATATTGCAAGGACTACTTTGTTGTATCACAAGGACTACTTTGTTTGCCTGTGTAGTGACGTGTATATAAGAGAATGAGGTGATTTGGTGGTCACTCTGGTTCCAGGTGGCCGTGGAATAAACAGCTCCAGCATTCTAACCTTTTTAAACACGTGTACTTGTGGTCCGTCCAGAGTCATAACAAAGGTAGAACAGATACCGGACCACGAAGTACAACAGGGTGGTTGGACCACTGCCTGACTAACGGTGTGGTTCTTGGAGTGCATCCCGTGAGTGCAGTGCTCCGATCCAGAGTCAGCTCCTCTGAGCCAGGCTGCTCCATGTGTTTCCTGGGTGTCCAGGCCTTGAACCCTTGCTGGGTTATCAGCTCCCATTTTACGTTTATGGGTTCGAGTCTGGCATTCCTTCACGCCCTGGATCAGCTGCTCATTTGTAAAGCAGGGAACCCAGTGTTGCAGCTGCTGCACTGGAGCCCGACCCAGCAGCCGTGCATGTGGCAGATCGCAGCCAGGCTTTAGTTTAGAGATAGAGCATGAAAGCAGGCCCTTCAGCCCGCCAAGCCCTCAGCGACTATCGACTACCCCTTCTCACTAGTTCTGTGATCGCAGTTTCGCATCCACTCCCTACAGGCCAGGGGCAATTTACAAAGAGACAATTATAGACAATAGGTGCAGGAGGAGGCCATTCGGCCCTTCGAGCCAGCACCGCCATTCAATGTGATCATGGCTGATCATTCTCAATCAGTACCCCGTTCCTGCCTTCTCCCCATACCCCCTGACTCCGCTATCCTTAAGAGCTCTATCTAGCTCTCTCTTGAATGCATTCAGAGAATTGGCCTCCACTGCCTTCTGAGGCAGAGAATTCCACAGATTCACAACTCTCTGACTGGAAAAGTTTTTCCTCATCTCAGTTCTAAATGGCCTACCCCTTATTCTTAAACTGTGGCCCCTGGTTCTGGACTCCCCCCAACATTGGGAACATGTTTCCTGCCTCTAACGTGTCCAACCCCTTAATAATCTTATACGTTTCTCATCCTTCTAAATTCACATACAGACCCACACTTCTTTGGGATGTGGGGGGGGGGGGGGGGGGAAACCGGAGGAAAGCCACGGGATCGCAGTGAGAGCGTGCAAACTCCACACGGACAGCACCCGAGGTCAGGATCGAACTCGGGTCTCCAGCGCTGCGAGGCAGCAGCTCTACCCGCTGCGCCACTGTGCCGCCCATCAACAGAGGGCGATCAGTGAACACGGTCAGGCCCAGGGTTGGGTTGTCCTCTGGCCCGCCTTCGCCTGGGAGACCCCCACAACACGAGCACCCTATCGCCAACCCCACAGGATGCCCGCCAGGTGGAGACGTGGAGAGCCGTCGCTGCAACAAGGTGCTGTGCCTGCTGGAGACTGGCTCTCCTCCTCCCAAACCTCTGTCGTACCGAGTGTCCGATGAGGAGCAGCTGGACTCAGAATTCCTGGATTGCAAACTGTTCCGCGAATAGCTGAAGTGCTGACTGCTGTGTAGATGTGACATTTGCACCGTTGACAAGCCAGTGCCAGTGGTGAGGGATGACCAGTAAAGACCCCCTGATATGGCCGCCACTTTGCAGTTTGTGCAAAGGAAGCCATGTGGTCCACTCGTCGCCATGGTTACCGTGTTTCAGCCGCACGCAAAAGACTTTAGTGGCAAGAGCCGTAAACATAATACGGATCCAGGGAATGTAATCCGGGATGTTTACAGAATCAATATCTCCTGCCATTCAGTAACCAAGGGAGTAAAGACGGGTGATCTGTGCCGGTGTGTCTGATTTACTCCAGCCGCTGGTTGCAGTGCCTATTCATAGCCATTTGTAATATGATGCTTCCATCCACACCGTTAGTCATTATTGTGTCACGGGCTACAGTAGAAGCATGGCCCTTCACTCTTCAGTAGATATGCTGAATAGTTGAGATCCCAGCACAAAGGTAGAATATAGAAAGGGACAGTCCCTTCGGCCCACAATGTCCGTGCCGAACATGTGCCGTTAAACTAATCTCATCCTCCTCTCTTCCCTGTCTATCTAATAGCCTCTTAAATGCTTCTATTGTATCTGCCTCCACCACCACCACCACCACCAGGCACCCACCATCCTCTGTGTAAAAAAAAGACTTGCCCAGCACATCTCCTTTAAACTTTGCTACTCTCACTTTAAAGCCCTCTGGTCTTTGACATCTTCACCCTGGGGGGGGGGGGGGGGGGGGTAAAGGTTCTGACTGTCTACCCTCTTCATGCGTGTGGGTGGAAACTGGAGCGCTGAACCGTCCCATCACCAATTGGAGAACAGTTCTGACCAACCATCTGCCTCATTGGAGACCCTTGGACTATCTTTAATTGGCCTTTATTTTACACTAAACGTTATTCCCTTTATTCTGTATCTGCACGCAGTGGATGGCTTGATTGTAATCTTGAACGGTCCTTCCACTGGCTGGATGGCACAACAAAGAAACCTTTTCACTGTACTTCGGTACACGTGACAATGAATTAAACCAAGCTACATGGATATTGTGGAAACTCAGCTGGTCAGGCAGCGTCTGTGGGGAAAGATGTTTCAGCTCAGTGACTTCATCGCCAGTTCTGAGGAAGTGCGAGCTTTCTCCCCCTCTACAGATTCCCCCCTGAGCTCTTGCAGATGTCTCCCGTGCTTCACGACCCAGCAGTCTTGCCTCTGTCTGACCAGTCACACTAGGAGCTGTTCCTCATTTGAGCCTGCCTGATGTAATGTCCCAGCCAGCTCCGTCAGCATGTCCAGAAGCAACCTGAGAGGAAGGCTTTCCATATCTGTATCGTCTTCTGCGGTCGTAGAGAGTTACATCGCTAATGACGTGCAGGAAACAGACGGACAGTTTTCACACAGCAAGATTTAGGGGCAGCATGGTGGCGCAGTGGTAGAGTTTCTGCCTTGCAGCGCTGGTGACCCGGGATCGATCCCGACTACGGGTGTTGTCTGTATGGAGTTTGTACGTTCACCCCGTGATCGCTTGGGTTTTCTCCGAGATCTTCGGTTTCCTCCCGCACTCCAAAGACGTACAGGTTTGTAGGTAAATTGGCTTGATACATGCAAAAATTGTCCCTAGTGTGTGTAGGATAGTGTTAATGGGCGGGAATCGCTGGTCGGCGCGGACCCGGTGGGCCGAAGGGCCTGTTTCTGCATTGTGTCACTAAAACAACTAGAATTTTGCTAGGAAATTAATATTGGGCAAGAACCTTTGTTTTTAAACTGTCCATCTTCTGCATCTGCCTGACAACAGCTGGAACTTTAATGCTTCACCTGCAAAGTGGCATCTCTGACAGTACAGGGCTCCCGTAGAACGGGGGTTTAGATTATGGCCTTCGGAGTAGCAGAACGCAGAATTATTAGGTGTAGGAAGGAACTGCAGATGCTGGTTTAAACCGAAGATGGACACAAAAAGCTGGAGTAACTCTGCGGGTCAGGCAGCATCTCTGGAGAAAAGGAATAGGTGACGTTTTGGGTCGAGGCCCTTCTTCAGACTGGAGAGTCAGGGGGAAGGGAAACGAGAGAAATAGAGGGTGATGTAGAGAGATCTCGAACAAATGAGTGAAAGATGTGCGAAATGGTAACGATGATAAAGGAAGAGGTCATTGTTAACTCATTGTCTGTAACTCATTCTCACCTAAAAAACAGCTAACAATGACCTGTTTCCATATCATCGTTACTTTTTTACATATCTTTCATTCATTTGTTCTATATCTCAACATCACCGTCAAAATCTCTCATTTCCCTTTCCCCTCAATCTCAGTCTGAAGAAGGGTCTCGCCCCGAAACGTCACCTATTCCTTTTCTCCAGAGATGCTGCCAGACCCGCAGAATCATTAGGCTCAGGCCAGAGTGTGAGAAACACTCACTAAATCCTGGGGCAACTTCAATTCTCATTAACGATCTGCCAAAATTTAATTTACCGCTGAGTTTGTATTGAAAAGCTCTCCTGTTAATACAAGTAAAATTTCTCTTTATTGTAATCTTTGGAGTGAGATACTACAACGAATGGGCCGGGATTCTCAGGCTGGTGAGCAGAGTGTGGTCGGCATTGGCTGAGGCTGGTTCTGCTTCTGCATCTACAGGAGATGCCGGTCGGGATCGGTTCTCTCGTCCCCTGGCACCGCCGCTGTTCCTCTGTGCCAGAGCAGGGGTCATCTGGGCTCCCCAGCCATCTCCCCCCCAGCCCGTCCGACAGGCCAGAGGGTGGGTTCACTCAAAGCGCCGTAGGTGGTTGAAGAGTGACTGGACGTAGGTGAAGACACACATGGGGTCGGGCTTGTTCCCCATCACCATCATGTCGTCCACTTCGATTAGCCTGTCGCAGTGTGCCAGCTTCCTGCAACGTCAGAAACATAACACTCTCACGCAACGTCAGAAACATAACAGCTCTCTCACTCCCACTTGCACCTCTTTTCACCCCCACTGCAGTACCTCCATAGCCATTGTTCTGTCGTTGGAAACATGGTCAGATTTATTAAGGGAGGGACCCCAGACAGCAATGTGATGCCAATGGCTTTTGATGTTCAGGTTTGACCAGGGTTGCTGATGTTTAAAGCCAGGGAATCGTGGAAGCACTCCTCTCCTCAAAACTGTAGTTATGTTTGGTTGAGGGAGGATAGGGGACTGTGTTTAATGTCATCTGAGTAATGGTCTCTCCCATGTTTGCTGGAGCTGGGAGTGTTGGACTCATCTCACGGAACTAAGCTCAAGTCTATTTATTCACAAAATGCTGGAGTAACTCAGCAGGTCAGGCTGAGGAGAGAAGGAATGGGTGACGTTTCGGGTCGAGACCCTTCTTCAGACTGATGTCAGGGGGGCAGGACAATGGAAGGATATAGGAGGAGACGGGAAGATAGAGGGAGATCTGGGAAGGGGGAGGGGAAGAGATGGACAGAGCAAACTGCCCAGGCGAAATATGAGGTGCTGTTCCTCCAATTTGCGGTGGGCCTCACTATGGCACTGGAGGAGGCCCATGACAGAAAGGTCAGACTGGGAATGGGAGGGGGAGTTGAAGTGCTCGGCCACCGGGAGATCAAGTTGGTTAAGGCGGACTGAGCGAAGGTGTTGGACGAAGCGATCGCAGAGCCATTCACCCATTCCTTCTCTTCTGAGATGCTGCCCGACCTGCTGAGTTACTCCAGCATTTTGTGAATAAATACCTTCGATTTGTACCAGCATCTGCAGTTATTTTCTTAAGCTCAAGTCTATGACCTCCTGAGTCAAGGAACAATGGTTAGCACTTGCCACGACTAGCTTCCTACCCCCTGTTAGCAAGCTTCTTGAACAGTCTTGCTAACAGTCTTAGTATTTTATCAAGCTAAAATTAGGAGGAGGAGGGGGAGTTCAACGAGATCTGGGTGTCCTAGTGCATCAGTCAATGAAAGGAAGCATGCAGGTACAGCAGGCAGTGAAGAAAGCCAATGGAATGTTGGCCTTCGTAACAAGAGGAGTTGAGTATAGGAGCAAAGAGGTCCTTCTACAGTTGTACCGGGCCCTGGTGAGACCGCACCTGGAGTACTGTGTGCAGTTTTGGTCTCCAAATTTGAGGAAGGATATTCTTGCTATGGAGGGCGTGCAGCGTAGGTTCACTAGGTTAATTCCCGGAATGGCGGGACTGTCGTATGTTGAAAGGCTGGAGCGATTGGGCTTGTATACACTGGAATTTAGAAGGATGAGGGGGGATCTTATTGAAACATATAAGATAATTAGGGGATTGGACACATTAGAGGCAGGAAACATGTTCCCAATGTTGGGGGAGTCCAGAACAAGGGGCCACAGTTTAAGAATAAGGGGTAGGCCATTTAGAACGGAGATGAGGAAGAACTTTTTCAGTCAGAGAGTGGTGAAGGTGTGGAATTCTCTGCCTCAGAAGGCAGTGGAGGCCAGTTCGTTGGATGCTTTCAAGAGAGAGCTGGATAGAGCTCTTAAGGATAGCGGAGTGAGGGGGTATGGGGAGAAGGCAGGAACGGGGTACTGATTGAGAGTGATCAGCCATGATCGCATTGAATGGCGGTGCTGGCTCTAAGGGCTGAATGGCCTCCTCCTGCACCTATTGTCTATTGTCTATTGTCTAAAATACCGTCCGATTCTCCCCTACCATTGTGGCCATTGGATTTTATCTCTGGAACTGTTGCACGATCATGCTGAGAACTACATTCTGCACCTTGTATCTTTCCCTTTACTCTCCCTATTGCACTGATGTTTGGCCTAACTGTATTTATATGTACTATTATCCAAGTTGACTGGATAGCATGCAAAACAAAGTTTTTCCCTGCATCTCGGGACACGTAACTACAATAACCTAAACCCAGACATACAGCACCTTGTTCCTATTCCCAGCGCACAATAGAATTACAATCTGGGCAACAGTTGGCAGGGAAAGAAAAACGTGTGGATTTTTGTTGCCCTTACCACACCCAGGAGCCAATGTTTGAACATGAGGTCAGTCACATTGTAGTCCCAACCCATTGTACTCTTGTGATGCACGCTGCAGTTAAATATCTCACCAGTCTTCATTGTACTGGTGCCTTTGGGTCGAATGGAAGGTGTCTACATTGAAATGAATCGTAGCTGTTTAACCACACTGAGTGTGGCCACCTTGTAATCGACCCAAAGGCACCACTACAATGAAGACTGGTGGGATATTTAACTGCAGCGTGCATCACAAGTCTACTAGAGACTCTGGCTCATGGTGGATCTGACTGTTCTGATTGCCAACCCCAGCCCTGGCCCCCTGGCCCCCTGGCCCCCTGGCCTCCTGGCCCCCTGGCCCCCTGGCCCCCTGGCCCCCTGTCCGTGCCGGTCGGTGGAGGGTGAGCCTTGACTATTCAGGGGCCAGTACTCACTCAGCCATGCCGAATGCCAGCTCAAAGTTGTGCTTGCGGTTACTCGGGTTCAGCTCATTGTAGTCGAACGATTCTGGAAAGAAGGAGTGGATGAGAGCGCAGAAGGCCATTCCATTGCTCCAACTCGAGGAGAAGTTCTGGATATCAATCAGCTGCAAGGGAATGTGAGAAATTTACAATCCCTATCTGATTACCCAGGCTCAGTTATAAATGATAGCGTCCATTTCAGGTACTCGGTCCAAGCAAGGGTCGGATACATTCATTACATTCTTCCATCAGCGGGGTAGCATGGGCCAGACGCAGGCTAGATTCCCTCCATACCGTCCTGTCACTGAGTCCCAGGGCTGGAATAGCATGGATTAGATAGGGAATAAAGCTGCCCTCTACACTGTCCCATCACACACAGTGGTACGGCACTGAATTAGGCCCTTTAGCCCACCACGCCAGTTCTGACCATTGTTGCCAATCCGTACTAATCCCACTTGCCTGCATATCCCTCTGTTCCCAACTCATTCATGTATCTGTCTAGCTGCCTTTGTCGTTGTTCCTTCACCTGCCTCCACCATCTCCCCCGTCAACTCATTCCACACACCGACTCATGGTGAACATGTAATCCTCAGATCCTCAGAACATAGAACATAGAGGTGGCGCAGTGACCCGTGGTCCCAGCCAGTGCCAGTCTGTGCCCGTGGTCCCAGTGTCACCTTGCCAGTCTGTGCCGGTGGTCCCACCCTCACCTTGCCAGTCTGTGCTCGTGGTCCCACCCTCACCTTGCCAGTCTGCGCTCGTGGTCCCAGCCAGTGCCAGTCTGTGCCCGTGGTCCCAGCCAGTGCCAGTCTGTGCCCGTGGTCCCACCCTCACCTTGCCAGTCTGTGCCCATGGTCCCACCCTCACCTGGCCAGTCTGTGCCCGTGGTCCCACCCTCACCTTGCCAGTCTGCGCCCTCGCGTTGGTTGGCATTAACCCTTTGCTTACCTTGTATCCGATTGTCTTGGAGCGACACCACTCCAGAAGGATCTGTTTGATGCTGCTCGCACTTGCAACGGCAAAGCTTTGTGACCTCTGGAGCTTCCCCTTTGACTCTCCGATTTTGCCCCTGGGTAAAGAGGGGAGGCGATGAGAACTGAACCGCCAACTCTGTCGGGCACTATTCACGGAGCAGCTAGCAGTGTGTGGATTTCTAACTGAGTTATCCCTCTAGAAACACCCAGTGACCAGAGCTAGCTTTGCTCAAGCCCTTTTAACTCTTTAAAGGAACTCTCAACGAGTCCCATTTCCTGCTCTTTCACCATTTAGCGCCAGTTATCTCTCAGGTTCAGGACAAAGCACAGTACAGCACACGAACAGGCCCTTCGGCCCACTGCGACTGTGCCGAACATGATCCCAAATTAAATTATTCGCAGCCTTCATGTGATCCATAACCCTCCGTTCCCTGTACATCCATGTGCCGATCTAAAAGCCTCTTGAATGTCAATATTGTATCTGCCTCCACCATCAACCCTAACCCTGAGTTCCAGGCACCCACCACTCTGGACAAGAAAGGTTTTTGAAGTCCATCTATAGGGGTTAAGAGGAAAGTAAAATTGAGACCAAGACCACAGACTGACCATGATCTTATTGAATTGTTTGAGTGACTGAATCATCTCCTCCTCTCTTCTGACACCTTAATATAAAGACATACGGCACAGGAAAGGCCCTTCAGCCCATCGAGTCTACACCAACCAGCAGGCACCCTTTTCACACTAATCCCATTTTGCAGGAGAAACCTTCCTGCCCCTCCTCAGAATGATGGTGGTAGTAATCTGTACATCGCCTTGAAAGAGAAGGTGATCTTGTCCACAAATGGCAGCTTCATTAGTGTGTTCCCATTGCTCTCTCACCGACAGTGTAATGCTACTTTAACACCTCTCCTCACCGCCCCCTCCCACAGCGTGGCGCTCCCTCACTGCCCCTCCCACAGCGTGGCGCTCCCTCCCCGCCCCTCCCACAATGCAGCGCTCCCGCCCCTCCCACAGCGTGGCGCTCCCTCACTGCCCCTCCCACAGCGTGGCGCTCCCTCACCGCCCCCTCCCACAGCGTGGCGCTCCCTCACCGCCCCCTCCCACAGCGTGGCGCTCCCTCACCGCCCCCTCCCACAGCGTGGCGCTCCCTCACTGCCCCTCCCACAGCGTGGCGCTCCCTCCCCGCCCCTCCCACAATGCAGCGCTCCCTCCCTGCCCCTCCCACAGCGCGGTGCCCCTCCCACAGCGCGGGGCTCTCTCACCTCCCTCCCCGCCCCTCCCACAGCGCGGCGCTCCCTCACCCACACGCACACACCCCCTCCATTGCGCGTAACTCCCTAGGAACCACTCTTCTGGTGGTAAATGGATTGTAGGCAGCACATTGAATTCCACCCAGTGCCTCTGCCAGGGCTGTCATGAGCATTCTGAGGTAGAGGGTGGGCCTGGGTGACACTTGGATCTGCAGGCCCCCCTGTATGCTGAAGTAGAGGGTGGGCCTTGGTGACACTTGGATCTGCAGGCCCCCCTGTATGCGCTGAGGTAGAGAGTGGGCCTGGGTGACACTTGGATCTGCAGGCCCCCCTGTATGCTGAGGTAGAGGGTGGGTCTGGGTGACACTTGGATCTGCAGGCCCCCCTGTCTGCTGAAGTAGAGGGTGGGCCTTGGTGACGTTTGGATCTGCAGACCCCCCCCCCCGTATGCGCTGCCCGTCTCGTGTTTCTCTAACCTGCTGCCTTCCTGTTCGAACTTCTCGAAGAGCGCCTTCCTGGACTGGGGTCCGGATGTCCGGGGCAGCGTCTGTGACCGCATCAACAGGGGTCTCTTCCCCCCCTGGCGGGCCGCAGGCGGGGGTGGGGACCGCGACTTGGTGGACACACTGGGGTAAAGGTCAAGGACACTGTGGTGAAACACATCAACATGGAAGTTAAGAACTTGGAAGTGCAGTGCTAAATCCCGCTCTAGAGGGTGGAGGCAGCCACAGGACACAGAACAGCAACCACAGGACACAGGAACACAATGTCAGTGGCGAACATGATGCCAAGCTGAACTAATCTCTTCTGCCTGCACATGATCCATTCCCTGCATATCCGTGGGCTCTTAAATGCCAGTATTGTAACCCTCCACCAGGCCCCCAGGCAATGTGTTCCAGGCACCCACCACTGTCTGTAAAATAACTTTCCCTGCACCTCCTTTAAATGTTTCCCTTTTCACAAAGTTATGCCTCCTAGTTTGTAACATTTCCCACCCTGGGCTAACGTTCTGACGGTCTCGTCTACCTACGCCTCTCACCATTTTACGTACTTCTATAAGGTCTCTCCCCCCGCCTTTGGCACGACAGAGAAGACCATCCATGTTTGTCCAACTTCTTGTTGCCAATAGCCAGCATGCTGGTAAATCTCTTCTGCACCCCCTCCAAAGCCTGCATATCCTTCCTGCAACGCGGAGACCAGAACCTCATGCAATGCCCCAAACCAGCCTCGCCAAAGCTGCATTCTGACTTCCTGACTCTTGTACTCAATGCCCTGACCAATGAAGGCATCCTTAACCACTCTATCTGCTTGTGTTGCTACTTTCAGGGAAACAATAGACAATAGGTGCAGGAGGAGGCCATTCGGCCCTTTGAGCCAGCACCACCATTCAATGTGATCATGGCTGATCATCCTCAATCAGTACCCCGTTCCTGCCTTCTCCCCATACCCCCTGACTCCGCTATCCTTAAGAGCTCTATCCAGCTCTCTCTTGAATGCATTCAGAGAATTGGCCTCCACTGCCTTCTGAGACAGAGAATTCCACAGATTCACAACTCTTGACTTGGACCACAAAATCCCTCTGGACATTAACGCTGTTCAGGATCCTGCCATTAACTCTCCATTTCCCCCTTGCATTCGACCTCCCAAAGTGCAGCTCCTCACACGTGCTTGGATTGAACTCCATCTGCCATTTCTCCGCCTATTTCTGTAGCTGATCTACGTGCCATTGTAACCTTTATCAGCCTTCCTCACGGCCTCCAACTGCAGCAAACTTGCTGTCCTCTCCAAACTTACTCACCAATCCTTGCAGATTCATCAGTTCTCACTGAAGGTCTTTGGTTGTTGGGGAAACCAGCGGAGATAGACAATAGACAATAGGTGCAGGAGGAGGCCATTTGGCCCTTCGAGCCAGCACCACCATTCAATGTGATCATGGCTGATCATTCTCAATCAGTACCCCGTTCCTGCCTTCTCCCCATACCCCCTGACTCCGCTATCCTTAAGAGCTCTATCCAGCTCTCTCTTGAATGCATTCAGAGAATTGGCCTCCACTGCCTTCTGAGGCAGAGAATTCCACAGATTCACAACTCTCTGACTGAAAAAGTTTTTCCTCATCTCAGTTCTAAATGGCCTACCCCTTATTCCTAAACTGTGGCCCCTTGTTCTGGACTCCCCCAACATTGGGAACATGTTTCCTGCCTCTAACGTGTCCAACCCCTTAATAATCTTATACGTTTCGATAAGATCCCCTCTCATCCTCCTACATTCCAGTGTATACAAGCCTAGTCGCTCCAGTCTTTCAATGACAGTCCCGCCATTCCGGGAATTAACCTAGTAAACCTACGCTGCACGCCCTCAATAGCAAGAATATCCTTCCTCAAATTTGGAGACCAAAACTGCACACAGTACTCCAGGTGCGGTCTCACTAGATGACATTAGTGGAGGAAAGTGGTGCCGAGGGAGGAGAGGGACAAAGGTGGAGTAGGCAAGTGGGGCTGCCAAATGTACTTCTAGTGTTGCACCTGGCCGGAAGGGTGCAGAGGAGATTCACCAGGTTGTGACCAGGACTTGCTGACTTGAGTCACAGGAGGAGGTTGGAGAGGCTGGGACTTTTTTCTTTCATTGGAGGCTGAGGGGTGACCTTATCAAGGTGTACAAGATCATGACAGGCATGGATAAAGTGAACGCGTAGTCTTTTTTCCCAGGGTACAAGATTCTAAGACTAGAGGGCAGAGGCTTAAGATGAGAGGGGAAAGATTTAAGAGCCTTTGCACAGAGGGTAGTCTGGGATGAGCTGTCAGAGGAAGCTGCAGATTACGATTTTTTAAATTCATTTAGACAGATATATGGACAAGAAGGTTTTAGAGGGCAATGGCCCACGTTCAGGTAAACAGGACTCGCCCAGAATGCCAAGTTGGTCAGCAAGGACAAGGTAGGCCAAAGGGCCTGTCTGTGCTGCACAATTCGATGGCTCTATCATTCTGCCAGGCTCGGTCTGATCCATGGCCTGTGGACAGTAGATGCCTCCTGGGCAGAAGACAGTTGGGCAACCCTGACTGGCATAAGTGTCAACTGGGTGATGTAGTGCTACAGCAGGTAGTGCTATTGCCTCACAGCTTCAGGGACCTGTGACCAATTCTAATCTCAGAACCCATCTGTGGAGTGTGCAAGTTCTGGCCATTACGATGTGGACTCCCCTGCCCACCATCCCCTCCCAAGATGACCTTATCAAGGTGTACAAGATCATGACAGGCACGGATAAAGTGAACGCGCAGTCTTTTTTCCCAGGGTACAAGATTCTAAGACTAGAGGGCAGAGGCTTAAGATGAGAGGGGAAAGATTTAAGAGGTGTCCAGTTCCATTTCACGTCCCAAAATCGGGCCGGTAAGTTTCTTGACGGCTGAGATTATCCTTTCATGTTGTGAGGAAGCAAAGGGGAGTTGATGAGTATGTGAGAGAGAATGGACTGTTGGGAATTGGGTGGTAGAGTTGGACTAATGGCACTGATCTCCTGGGAGCTGGCATTGACCTGATGGGCCAAATGGACTGCTTCATAATAAGTCAGGACGCATTAGTGATGTGAAGTTTCACAGAGTCATTACCTGGAAGGAGAGCGGATGTCACTTGACACCGAGTGACTGCTGGAAGAGACTGTCTTACTGGTGTTGGCAATCTTATCTGCAAAACGAGAACAGAGAGGGAATCATAGTATTGAGAAGCACAGAAACAGGCCCTTTGGCCCAAACCACTTATGCTCGGCTCGATGCCTATGCAGGTCACGTTTTCCAGCGTTAGGCCCAAATGCCTCAGCCTTTCCTACACAAGAACCTGTCCAATGCAACTCAGCTTGGTTTGGCAACTGCTCCGCCTAATTGCAGAGAATTGTGAATGCAGCCCAGTCCATCACGCAAACCAGCCTCCTCCCTTATTGACTCCAGCCACACTCCGCGCTACCTCACGAACGCAGCCAACATAATAGGAGGTAGTTGAGGCGGGGACTATCACAATGTTTATGGAACATTTGGACAGGTACATGGATCGGATAGGTTTAGAGGGATATGGGAGAAACATAGGCAGGTAGGACTAGTGCAGATGGGACTTGTGTAGTTGGTCGGTGTGGGCAAGTTGGGCCGAAAGACCGGATTCCATGCTCTATGGCTCTAGGACCCAGTCATTCACTCTTCTCCCTCCTGCCATTGAGCAAAAGATACATAAGCACATATCACCAGGTTCAAGGGGAGCTTCTTTCCAGCTATCACCAGACTTTGGAATGGACCTCTCACATGCGAAGGATGATTTCCCAACCTTCCAATCTATCCCACTGCAACCTTCACTTTTTTCTTATCTGCACTTTCTCTGCAGTTGGAACACCAGATTCTGCACTCAGTTTATTTTCTCAGTGATGTGCCCATGTATGGTATGGTCTGCCTGGATGGCAAGCAAAACCAAAGTTATTTATTGGAATACGTGTCAACAATAAAACGGTGCTCATAAAAGTGAACATTATAAATATTGCACAGTAGCCCACGCTGCTGAGCTCAGCACATTTAAACTTCACTTTAGACTTTAGAGAAGCAGCGCGGAGATAGGCCCTTTGGCCCACCGTGCCCATGCTGGCCGACCATCATCCCACACACTAACACTATCCTACACACGAGGGACAATGTTACAGGTTTTACCGAAGCCAATTAACCTACAAACCTGTGTGTCTTTTGAGCGTGGGAGGAAAGAAACACGGTCACAGAGAGAGTGTACAAACGTCATACAGAAACGCACCCCTACTCACGATCGAACCAGGGTGTAAAGCAGCAACTCTACAGGCATGGCACGGTGCCTCTCCAAACCTCACTGGTCTGTTCACAGGACGTGGGTGTCACTGGCATTGATTGTCCATCCCTACTTGCCTCAGGCCCAGGGTGTTAGACAATAGACAATAGGTATAGGAGCAGGCCATTCGGCCCTTCGAGCCAGCACCGCTATTCAATGTGATCGTGGCTGATCATTCTCAATCAGTACCCCGTTCCTGCCTTCTCCCCATACCCCCTGACTCCGCTATCCTTAAGAGCTCTATCTAGCTCTCTCTTGAATGTATTCAGAGACTTGGCCTCCACTGCCCTCTGAGGCAGAGAATTCCACAGATTCACAACTCTCTGACTAAAAAAGTTTTACCTCATCTCAGTTCTAAATGTCCTACCCCTTATTCTTAAACTGTGGCCCCTGGTTCTGGACTCCCCCAACATTGGGAACATGTTTCCTGCCTCTAACGTGTCCAACCCCTTAATAATCTTATACGTTTCAATAGACAATAGACAATAGACAATAGGTGCAGGAGTAGGCCATTCAGCCCTTCGAGCCAGCACCGCCATTCAATGCGATCATGGCTGATCACTCTCAATCAGTACCCCGTTCCTGCCTTCTCCCCATACCCCCTCACTCCGCTATCCTTAAGAGCTCTATCCAGCTCTCTCTTGAAAGCATCCAACGAACTGGCCTCCACTGCCTTCTGAGGCAGAGAATTCCACACCTTCACCACTCTCTGACTGAGAGGAAGATCCCCTCTCATCCTTCTAAATTCCAGTGTATACAAGCCTAGTCGCTCCAGTTTTTCAACATACGACAGTCCCGCCATTCCGGGAATTAACCTAGTAAACCTACGCTGCACGCCCTCAATAGCAAGAATATCCTTCCTCAAATTTGGAGACCAAAACTGCACACAGTACTCCAGGTGCGGTCTCACTAGGGCACTGTACAACTGCAGAAGGACCTCTTTGCTCCTAAGGACCTCTTTGCTCCTAAGGACCTCTTTGCTCCTAAGGACCTCTTTGCTCCTAAGGACCTCTTTGCCCCGTGTTGATCAGCACGTGGGAATATATTGTTCAAAACACAAAGTGCAGGCGTGCTGCACCTGGGCCTGTGGCACGGTGAGGCAGCGGCTCCACCAGCGGGAGATGCCGGCTCGTTGACCGGGGGAAGGCCCTGGCACGTCGGGGGCACCTCTCCCACCCCGTCCCCCCCCCGTGCTCACCACTGCTCACCTGCCGTCTGTCCGACGCTCTCTGTCTGGGGCTTGCCGACTGCCGACTGGCCGAGCGATTCTGACCGGGGGGACGCGACATTCAACACCTCTGCTGAGAACTTCTCCCCGGACTTGGTTACCGCGGTGATGGGCAGGTGGGCCAAGCCCACCGCTGCCGGCTGGTGCTCCACTGTTGACACCTCCTTCCCTGTGGAAAAGGGAACGTCACTGATCTGTGTTGCAGCGTGAACAGTGCCACACTCAACTCCCAGCCTGTGTTCACACACCCCTCGTGAGAGGATCACGCCATCAGTAAAACACTTCAAAGGACCAAGGTAGGTTGCTCCATTGTTGAGATCCTGGCTGATCCTCGCCTCTGTCCTCTGTCGCCACAACTAAAGCCCCCTGCAGTTCTCCAACCTCCACCCTGAATATATCCTGTGACTGTACCTCCGCCACTCTCTCAGGCACACAATCCCAGAGATTTATGTACCTCAGAAAGAAAAAAACCCTCCTCATCTCTGTCTGACATGAGCCACTCCTGATTCTGGAACTCATGGCGAATGGAAAGAGGAGATGCAATCTAAGCAACATAGTCCCAACCTATAGTGGGTGGTGGAACAAGGAGATGTGTGGTCCACGCAGGGGCACTGGATGGTGGTTGAACGCCTTGTGAAGGTCCTGGAGACGTTGGGATCTGGAGCAATGCATGAGCTGCCGGGAGGGGTCAGTGGGTCAGGTCAGGCAGCATCTGCGGAAGCAGGGGTACGTTTCAGCTCGACGTTTCAGGTCGAGACTCCGCATCAGGCACCACCAGAGTGGCCACTCCCACCAGACAATAGACAATAGACAATAGGTGCAGGAGGAGGCCATTCGGCCCTTCGACCCAGCACCGCCATTCAATGTGGTCATGGCTGATCATTCTCAATCAGTACCCCGTTCCTGCCTTCTCCCCACACCCCCTGACTCCGCTATCCTTAAGAGCTCTATCTAGCTCTCTCTTGAATGCATTCAGAGAATTGGCCTCCACTGCCTTCTGAGGCAGAGAATTCCACAGATTCACAACTCTCTGACTGAAAAAGTTTTTCCTCATCTCAGTTCTAAATGGCCTACCCCTTATTCTTAAACTGTGGCCCCTTGTTCTGGACTCCCCCAACATTGAGAACATGTTTCCTGCCTCTAACGTGTCCAACCCCTTAATAATCTTATACGTTTCGATAAGATCTCCTCTCATCGACCTCCCAACCCCTGAAAAACGCAGCGCTGGAGGAACTCAGCGGGTCAGGCAGCATCCCTGGACGGAACACACAGGCGACATTTCGGGTCGGGACCCTTCCTTTAAAGTGACCGGGCGTCAAGTTGTTGGGGATGAGGAAGGATTGTCGCGGAAGTGGAGAGATTTAGTAAAACTTTGGCACCCTCCGCCCACTGTGTGTGGAGCCAGAGAGGTAAATATATTCACAGCCACGACAGACCTTGTGTCTTTAGGGGAGTCAAAGATTTGAGGGAAGAATTGAACTGAATGCTTTATTGTCACATGTGACAAGTTACAGTGAAATTCTTTGCTGGCTTACCCAAGGTGCTTATAGTTGCCCATTCAGGGCGCTTAAACAGTTACAAGATGCAGGAAAGCAGAGTGGTGGCCGAGATGTGACCGGCTGTGCTCGGTTCTCCAGCCCCGCATCTCAGCTCACCTCCGATCCTGACCTCCCCGCTACTTAGTTTTAGTTTATGATTGTCACGTCAACCAAGGTACACTGAAAAGCTTTTGTTTGCGTGCTGCCCAGTCAAAGAAAAGATTACACATGAATACAATGCGATCAAGCCGTCCGCAGTACACAGATAAAGGATGATGGGTAAAACATCTAGTGCAAGATATAACATTGAAGCCTGGCCAAGTTGATTAAAGATAGTTCAAAGGTCTCCAATGAGGTAGGTTGGAGGTCAGGACCGCACTCCAGCTGATGAGAGGATAACAACTGGGAAGAAACTGTCCCTGAATCTCTTCTACTCCACCTCAGAGTCGTCCTGAAGGTGCATTTACACAAGCTCCTCTTTGGTCGTGTTGCCGGCGGTGGCTTGTTCTAGGCTGAGCCGCCAACCAGATCCGAGGACATGGGGCATTGTGGGAGGGGGAAACGTCAAAGACGAGAGCATGGCTTTGTCAGAGAGGCGTAGTTTAAAGGATATGCGCGGAGTACGTTTTTTTACACAGAGAGTGGTGGGTGTCTGGAACGTACTGGCAGGGGGTAGTGGTGGAGGCAGAAATGATAGTGGGTTTTAAGAGTGATTTAGAAAGGCACATGGATACGGAGGGTTATGGAGCATGCGCAGGAAGGGGGGGATTGGTTTAATTTGGCATTATGTTAGGCGTGGACATTGCGGGCCGAGGGGCCCGTCCTTGTGCTGTGCTGTTCTGTTTTCACAGCAGCTGTGGAAGTAGTCAGTCAGCTGCCAGCTGGAGCTGGAGCTGAGCTGGTGAAGGCCAAGGCCTGGTGGAATTCTGGGCCGTGTGGTCCATGGGTTTCTCCTCCTAGCGACGGCTGAGGTGAAAATACATATTTTAGGCCCCAGAACGTTCAAATAAATGAAGACGTCTGGAGGTGATGAGCGGTGTGGAAGGGAAGGAATATCTCCAGCCTTGCCTCTTATGGAGTGGAGGGCTGTCACTTCTGCAGTGGTGTGCGCGTGGCTCCCACTTTCCATCCCGTTCTGCTCCGCCATCTGTTCTCCAGCCTACAGAGACAAGATAAGGAAAGGAGAACGGTTAAACTTCAGGGAGGGATCTGAGTGCATTTAGCTTGCCGAGACGAAGAGATTCTGTGACACATTTCTGCCAAGAATGATCTGGATAAACGCAAATGTGAGTGGGGAAGTCTGGAAATAGATGTCAGCCATGGTCTTGGACGGTGGGACAGGCCCAAGACGATGAATGGTCTCAACCTCTTCCTGGAAGAATCTCTTCTTTTCCTGCAGCCCCAGCAAGAGGGGAAATCTGTCCCTCCCGAAATAGAGAGGATCAAGGGGCAAACACGAGCATTAATATCGATTCATTAAAGTAACACGGAACAAAATGCAGTGAAAAACCTGAGTTGCATGCTATCTAATCAAATCATACCACGTGTGAGTACAATCAATGGTAGTGCAAGGAGAAATATACCAGTGTTCAGAATAGAGTGTTACAGTTACAGACAAAAAGTGCAAGGTCCTCAGTGAAGTAGGTCGGAAGATCGGGACTACACCCATACTTATGAGAGGAAAGTTCAGCAGTCTGATGACGCAGGCTTCTGTTAGATCTGGTGGTACGTGTGTTCAGAATCTGTCCCACTACATAGAGCTGTATGGCACAGGAACAGGCCCTTCGGCCCACAATGTCTGTGCCAAACATGATGATAACTTAGAGGAAAGCAAGCCCAGCCAATCCATTC
Organism: Rhinoraja longicauda; assembly: GCF_053455715.1. Lineage (NCBI taxonomy): Eukaryota > Metazoa > Chordata > Chondrichthyes > Rajiformes > Arhynchobatidae > Rhinoraja > Rhinoraja longicauda. Next base: position 21,520,174 of record NC_135978.1, read on the forward strand.
TCTCCCCACAACTAAAGTCCTCCTATCCTCTGCACAATCTCCATTGTAACTACATCCTTCCTGTGGTGTGGTGACCAGGACTACACACAATACTTTGCGTGGCTGATCGATGATCATGATGGCATGCCATAAGCCTTCTTCAATGCCCTATCTATCTGTGTTGCCACTTTAAGGGAACTTGAAATTCCCTCTGTTCTCCAATATCCTTTGGTGCCCTGCTATTTATGTAGCTGAGCTCGTCAGGAAGGCTGGCTCCGTCCTGATGGTGAAGTTGGATTCACGGGAGGTGGTCCTGGAGGGGAAGGTTGCTCCTCAAACTGCGGACCATCCTGGACAATACAGCTCACCCCCTCCATCACACACTGGCCAACCTGAGGAGCACCTTCAGCAACAGACTGGTTCCACCACGATGCAGCACAGAACGCCACAGGAGATCCTGTGGCTACCAGATTCTTCCCTGTGGCTATCAAACAGTACGACTCCTGCCCCTTGTAGACTGGCTCCCCTCCCCAATCTTTACACATCGCCAATCCTGGACCTGCCACTTGTCACTTTCATGTCACGTATCTCGTTGCGTTTTATGACTGTTGCAGACCAATTTCCCTCCTGGGATAAATAAAAGTTCTAAATATAAATATATCATATCGTATATGTCCTCGCCCTATCTGACATCACAACCACATAACCTTGGACTTGTTCGGATTAAGCCAAAGCTCCATCTCCTCTCTGAAGTGAACGCAGGAGGTCATACAGTTATCAACGAACAGTCCAGTCCTGGAGCAGGTCCTTCGGCCCACCTTGCCCACGCCAAACACGATGCCGTCAAACTAATCTCCACTGCCTCCACATGGTCCATACCTCTCCACTTCCTGCATGTCCATGTGCCTGTCTATAAAAGCCTCTTCAACCCCACAGATTTGTCTGCCTCCACCGCCACCACTCCTGGCAACACGTTCCCCACCACCCACCACCAACCCTCTGAGTAAAAACTTGGCCGGCACATTTTTAAACTATGCCCCCCTGGCCTTGAAGCCTTGTCCTCCAGTCTTTGACACTCCCACTCTGGGGAAAACAAAATGGTTCTGGCTGTCCACCCCAATCTATGCCTTTCATCATTTTATAAACTTCCCTCAACCTCCGACACTTCAAAGAAAACACTCCAAGCGTGTCCAGCCTCTCCTTGTAGCTCACACCCTCTAATGCAGGCAGCACTCTGGTAATCCTCCCCTGCACCCTCTCCAAAGCCTCCAGGTCCTTCCTGTATTGGGATGCCCACAACTGCACGCAATACTCCAGATGCGACCAAACCCAAGTCTTATAAATGCTGCAACGTGACTTCCTGGCTCTTGTACTCAATGTCAAGGAAGAGAGGTAAAACTCAGGTCCCGGGACCAGTAATTATCCTCCCAATAACGTTGCTACAACAATACGCCAGTGTCATGCGCATTGAGCTGATATGTTTCTTTCATTACAGCGCTCCAGAGGTTGGGAAAGGCACAGGATAAGTGCAGTTCGTGCCTTCATGTCTCGGACACCATCCCAGTTTAAACTGAAGCCAACGACACAGAGCCATGCAGCACAGAATCAGGCCCTTCCCCGTGCCGTGCGACCCGGCCGCTGGCGCCAGGCTCCCCACCTATTTGCTGCAGAGGTGGGAGCTGGAGGAAGCTGTTCTGCCCCTTGACCCCAAGGATCTCGCTCAGCTGCGGTGGCTCACCTTTGATCCCACAGAAACCGGCCGTCCCGACACAGAAACCAAAGCGGCTCAAGGGTTTTTGGAAAAGTTACCGGGCTCTGACTGACTCCAGAGTTTGGAGCCTCGCGAGCTCAGACTCACCGTTTGGGTCAACTCCGTAACACGTTCCCGCAGCCCTCAAAGCCTTGGCTTGGACTAAGACAGTTTTGGATGCTGTGTGTGAGGTGTGACAGGCTGGGATGAGCTTGTGAAGTGTTGATCCGTGACAGATGGAGCATAAACAACCATCTTTAAATAGAATGGGAGCCAGAGGCCCAGGAGGAGAGGCTCCTTCCAGAGTGGAATCAGGGCTGGGGGGGGTGGGGGAGGTGGGTGACGACCGAGGCCAAGGCTCCATGGCGGAGCGGAGCGGAGTGTGAGGGTGGGGGTCCGGGGCAGCATCCCCCTCACCACAAGCTGCCTGAAGAAAACACACTGAAAATAAACCAGAGGAAGACACAAGAGGCTGAACCTTGAGCAAGACACAACGTGCCGGGGTAACGCAGGGAACCAGAGAAATGGACAGGTCACGTTTTGGGTCGGGACTCTTCTTCAGGCTGGTGGAATAGGGGGAAGAAGTGATAGGTGGATACAAGTGAAGAGGGCGGGGGGGGGAATAGGCAGATGGGTGGAACGAGTGTCAAAGGCTGGAGAGGAAAAGGAGAGGAGAGGAGAGGGGAGGAGGGAAGCGATTGGAAGTGGGCAGGAGAGAGGAGATTGAGGGAAATGGGGGACGGTGATGGGAGATGGAGGTAGGAAGGACGGGGAAGGTGGGTGATTGGGGGTGGTGGGTGGTGGTGGAAATGGTGACGTACCGACCGGGATGGGGGCTGGGGAGGATCTTAATGAGTGCTTCCATTAGATTCCTGTCCCGTTCATAAGAACACGAGTCATTTTATATTGGTTTATTATTGTCAGGTACCGAATTATAGTGAAAGGTTTTTGTTTGCATGCCGTCAGGTCAAAGACTACATCCATAAATACAATCAAGCCGTCGGCAGTGTGCAGGTCCAGCGTAAAGGGCTGAGGACTGATCAGCAATGGGAGAGAGGACAGGACACTTTCCTATTGACCTTCCAATATTTAGGACAAAACTTCAAAGATCAAATGGCAAAGGTCGTTGGGTAACTCCATCACGGGAGAGCCAAACAAAGGTCAGCAGAATCCCTCGGCTTTTGTTCCATTGCCGAGTTTGGGGTGGGGTAGGAGGGGGGGGAGGTGGTGAGATGAAGGGCATCTCACTTTAATCTCACTGGAGATGCCCTGGAACAGACGTGGCACAGCCCCAGGTCCCTGCTCAGGCCTGGAACGGGACCCTCTGGCATCACACAACTCCCTGTTGAACTCTCCACCAGGGAGGCAGAGTCACTACAACAAGAAGGTTGGGGAACAAATAGAACAGTTCAGGAACAGCGCAGGAACAGGCCCTTCGGCCCACCGAGTCCGTGCCGCCCAGCGATCCCCGCACATTGACACTATCCTACACACACTAGGCACAATTTTTACATTTACCCAGTCAATTAACCTGCATACCTGTATGCCTTTGGAGTACAGGTATGTACAACTCATCTGTGCCTGCCCCTGGTCCATAATCCTTCCATTACCTGCATATTCTTGTGCTCATGTAAATGCCTCTGAATCACCACCATCTTATCTGCCTCCACGACCAGCCCTGGCAGCGTGTTCCCAGCACCCACCACTCTCTGTGCAAAATAGAACTTGCCCTGCGCATCTCCTTTAAAGTAACCTCCTCTGACCTTAAGGAGGACCCCCCTCTTGTCTTTGTTTGTCTTGTACCTCTCTCCGCAAAGGCTCCCCAACAACAGGGAGAAAACCCGGAGGCAAAAGCAGGAGGGGTGGGAGCTTGAAGGACACCAGACGCAAGGTGCAGGGGAACCGACGAGATAAAGGCCGGCTAGATCTGGTGGCCGGTGTCCCGCGGTGGAAGTGGCCACAGAGATAGTGGATGGACTGGCTGTGACCTTCCTAAACACCCCCCCCCCCCCCCCCCCCAGTCTCGAGAGTTGGAAAACCACAACAGCAACACTGCAAACCGAGAACCCAGACAACCACCGACCAGTCAGTCTAGCATCAGCCGAAATCTGTTGTTAATAAAGTCATAAAAGCACATTCAGAAAATGAATACACTATCAAACAAAGTCAGCATGGTTCCTATAAAGGGAAATGTTGAACAAATGTATTCGTTTTTTTTCAGGAAGTGAAGAGCAAGGGGAACCAGCAGCTGTAATACATCTGGTTTTCCAGAAGCCAATCAATGAACTGTCACGTACTGCGTGTTCGGCATGGAGATTGTGGGCCGAATGGCCTGTTCCTGTGCTGTACTGTCCTTGAGGGCGTGCAGCGTAGGTTTACTAGGTTAGTTCCCGGAATGGCGGGACTTTCATATGTTGAAAGACTGGAGTGACTAGGCTTGTATACACTGGAATTTAGAAGGATGAGAGGGGATCTTATCGAAACGTATAAGATTATTAAGGGGTTGGAGAGGCTAGATGCGGGAAGATTGTTCCCGATGTTGGGGGAGTCCAGAACCAGGGGTCACAGCTTAAGGATAAGGGGGAAGTCTTTTAGGACCGAGATGAGAAAACATTTCTTCACACACAGAGTGGTGAGTCTGTGGAATTCTCTGCCACAGAAGGTAGTTGAGGCCAGTTCATTGGCTATATTTAAGAGGGAGTTAGATGTGGCCCTTGTGGCTAAAGGGATCAGGGGGTATGGAGAGAAGGCAGGTACAGGTTACTGAGCTGGATGATCAGCCATGATCATATTGAATGGCGGTGCAGGCTCGAAGGGCCGAATGGCCTACTTCTATGTTTCTATGTTTCAGAAGGCAGTGGAGGCCAATTCTCTGAATGCATTCAAGAGAGAGCTAGATAGAGCTCTTAAGCATAGCGGAGTCAGGGGGTATGGGGAGAAGGCAGGAACGGGGTACTGATTGAGAATGATCAGCCATGATCACATTGAATGGCGGTGCTGGCTCGAAGGGCCGAATGGCCTCCTCCTGCACCTATTGTCTACTGTCTATTGTCAATGTTCTGATGCAATGTATTGGAATGGTCTGAGGAGCAGATAACTGATGGGAAACAGAATTGAGATAAATACATTCTCTTCAAGTTGGGGAGCTGCTGTTAATGGGGTGCTGGGGCCACCATGGTTTACAATCAGTACATCAGGTATAAAAGCAACAGGAGGCCACTTGTGTGTGTCAGCTGTCCAATTGAATGACCCACTTTCCTGCACTAACCCAGAACCAAAGTAGGATGTCTTAATGAGTGGCGTTTTGGGTCGAGACCCTTCTTCAGACTGGTTAAGGATAAGGGAAACGTGAGATACAGACGATGATGTGGAGAGAGAAAGAACAATGAATGAAAGGTATGTAAAAAAGTAACGATGTTAAAGGAAACAGGCCAATGTTAGCTGTTTGCTGGGTGAGAACGAGAAGCTGGTGTAACTTGGGTATCCCTCCACCCCCCCCCCCCCCCCCCGCTCTCTCTATCCCTCCCCCACCCAAGCCTCTCTCTCTCTATCCCTCCCCACCCACACCTCTCTCTCTCTCTCTATCCCTCCCCACCCACACCCCTCTCTCTCTATCCCTCCCCACCCACACCCCTCTCTCTCTATCCCTCCCCCACCCACGCCCCTCTCTCTCTCTATCCCTCCCCACCCACACCCCTCTCTCTCTATCCCTCCCCCACCCACGCCCCTCTCTCTCTATCCCTCCCCCACCCACGCCCCTCTCTCTCTATCCCTCCCCCACCCACGCCCCTCTCTCTCTATCCCTCCCCCACCCACGCCCCTCTCTCTCTCTATCCCTCCCCCCCCACACGCCCCTCTCTCTCTCTATCCCTCCCCCCCCACGCCCCTCTCTCTCTATCCCTCCCCCCCACGCCCCTCTCTCTCTATCCCTCCCCCCCCACGCCCCTCTCTCTCTATCCCTCCCCCACCCACGCCCCTCTCTCTCTATCTCCCCCCCACCCATGCCCCTCTCTCTATCCCTCCCCCACCCACCCACTCCCCTCTCTCTATCCCTCCCCCACCCACGCCCCTCTCTCTCTACCCCCCCCCACCCACGCCCCTCTCTCTCTATCCCTCCCCCCCATGCCCCTCTCTCTCTCTATCCCTCCCCCACCCACCCACTCCCCTCTCTCTATCCCTCCCCCACCCAAGTCGCACTAACAGCCACGAACAACGCTACCACTTACTCAGAAGCCAAAGGCAGGGATCCAATGACTCTCCCCAATTTCTGCAGATACACAGTAGAGAGCATCCTATCTGAATGCATCCTCACCCATTCCTTCTCCCCAGAGACGCTGCCTCTCCCGTTGAGTTACTTCAGCATTTTGTGTCCATCTCCGGTGTAAACCAGTATCTGCAGTTCTTTCCCTCACATTTTGAATGCATTGGTTTGGCAACTGCTCTGGCCAAGACTGCAAGGACTTGCAGGGGGAGGGCTGTGACTCCATTCCAGTCCATCCAAACATACACCCTCCTCCCCCACCATCCCTCTGCCTCAACTCCATCTACCCTTCACGCTGCCCCCTGATAGCAGCCGGCATCATGGCCAGCCCACACTCCAGCCATTCTCTCTTCCACCTTCACCAACTGGGGGTACAGGAGCACAAGAGCACACACCACAAGATCCAAGAGCATCTTCTCCCCCTCCCCTCCCCCCCACTCTTATCCGACTCGATAGACCTCTCATGTGCAAAGGATGAATCGCCCTTCTTGCAGTTTGTGTCAGTGCACCCCCAGCATTGTTGTGATCCGCACATTCTCTGCAACTGCTACTCGATATCCTGCTCTCAGTTCATTTTCTCTTTTCCTGATGTAAGTCCTAGGAGGATGCTGGGAGGCTGCAACGTGACTTGGATAGGTTAGGTGAGTGGGCAATTGCATGGCAGATGCAATATAATGTGGATAAATGTGAGGTTATCCACTTGGGTGGCAAGAACCAGGAAAGCAGACTATTACCTGAATGGTGGCCAATTAGGAGAAGGGGAGATGCAACGAGACCTGGGTGTTGTGGTACACCAGTCATTGAAAGTAGGCATGCAGGTGCAGCAGGCAGTGAAGAAAGCGAATGGTATGTTGGCATTCATAGCGAGGGGATTTGAGTATAGGAGCAGGGAGGTTCTGCTGCAGTTGTACAGGGCATTGGTGAGACCACACCTGGAGTATTGCGTACAGTTTTGGTCTCCTAATCTGAGGAAAGACATTCTTGCCATAGAGGGAGTACAGAGAAGGTTCACCAGATTGATCCCTGGGATGGCAGGACTTTCATATGAAGAAAGACTGGATAGACTCGGCTTGTACTCGCTGGAATTTAGAAGATTGAGGGGGGATCTTATAGAAACTTACAAAATTCTTAAGGGGTTGGACAGGCTAGATGCAGGAAGATTGTTCCCGATGTTGGGGAAGTCCAGAACAAGGGGTCACAGTTTAAGGATAAGGGGGAAGTCTTTTAAGACCGAGATGAGAACGTTTTTTTTCACACAGAGAGTGGTGAATCTGTGGAATTCTCTACCACAGAAGGTAGTTGAGGCCAGTTCATTGGCTATATTTAAGAGGGAGTTAGATGTGGCCCTTGTGGCTAAAGGGATCAGGGGGTATGGAGAGAAGGCAGGTACAGGATACTGAGTTGGATGATCAGCCATGATCATATTGAATGGCGGTGCAGGCTCGAAGGTTCCGAATGGCCTACTCCTGCACCTATGTTTCTATGTTTCTATGTTTCTATGTAAGTTACGATCGGCCTGAATCGCTGGCCGGACAACGTTTTTCATTGTACCCGGTTACACGCAACGATAACAAATCCCTCCTCTGTCTCTCCCCGAGGAGAATAGGGAGACTGAATGTCAGAACAAGTGCTGGCGAGAACCATGGAGAATGATGCACTTGAATATATTCAAGGCCAGCGACAGAGGTCATGGGGTGAACCAGGGAGGAGGAGCTCAGATCACGATCAGGTCAGCCATGATCTTATTGAAGGGCCAAATGGCCAACTCTTCCTCCTATTTCTTAGGTACTTAAGTAAATGCATTGGGAGACCGGGGAGGAGGTTTGTGTTCGTGGATAGAGTCCCGCCCCTGTTTGTGATTTGGAATATTTTGTTGGCACCACTCCCCGTGTAGAGGGTGATTTTTGTTTTTAGAGAGATTTAGAGATACAGCTTGGAAACAGGCCCTTCGGCCCACCGAGTCCGTGCCACCCAGCGATCCCAGCACATTAACACTATCCTACACACACTAGAGACTATTTTTACATTTATCCAGTCAGTTAACCTACATACCTGTACGTCTTTGGAGTGGAGGGTGGCGATGAGCATGGAGTGCACAGAGACCTCACATGGTGGAAGGTCCATGTCCTCTTTGGTAATGGCTTATTACTGTCACGTGCACCGATGTACAGTGAAAAGCTGTTTTGTTCCAGCAAGCAAAAGGACTATACGTGATTCCAATCAAGCTGTCCGCAGTGTACGGATACAGAATAAAGAGAATAACGTGTTGTGCATGATGAAGTCCAGTGAAGTCTGATTAAAGATAGACCAAGGGTCTCCAATGAGGTGGGTGCTTGGTCAGGACGGCACTCTCGTTGGTGATGCGATGGTGAGGTCGCCTGGTGAGGTCGCCTGGTGAGGTCGCCTGGTGAGGTCGCCTGGTGAGGTCGCCTGGTGAGGTCGCCTGGTGAGAGCTTGGAAGAAACTGTCCCTGAATCTGGAGGTGTACGTTTTCACACTTCTGTACCTCACCCCTCTGCTGTGGGTGGCTGTGTCTTCACCATCCCAGTAAACCCCTCTGTACATAGAAACATAGACATCGAAACATAGAAAATAGGTGCAAGGGTAGGCCATTCAGCCCTTCGACCCAGCACCACCATTCATCCAAAATCAGTACCCCGTTCCTGCTTTCTCACCATATTCATTGATTCCGTTAGCCCGAAGAGCTAACTCTCTCTTAAAAACATCCAGTGAATTGGCCTCCACTGTCTTCTGTGGCAGAGAATTCCACAGATTCACAATTCTCTGGGTGAAAACGATTGACCTCATCTCAGTCCTAAATGGCCTACCCCTTATTCTTAAACTGTGACCCCTGGTTCTGGACTTCCCCCAACACCAGGAACATTTTTCCTGCATCTAGCCTGTCCAATCCCTTCAGTATGTTGTATGTTTCTATAAGACCCCCTCTCATCCTTCTGAATTCCAGTGAATACAAGCCCAGTCGACCCATTCTTTCATCAAATGTCAGTCCCGCCATCCCGGGAATTATCCTGGTGAACCTACGCTGCACTCCCTCAATAGCAAGGACACTGGGAACAATTTTCCTGCACTTAGCCTGTCCAATCATAGAAACATAGGCGCAGGAGTAGGCCATTCAGCCCTTCGAGCGAGCCAGCACTGCCATTCAATATGATCATGGCTGATCATCCAGAATCAGTACCCTGTTCCTGCTTTCTCCCCATATCCCTTGATTCCGTAATCCCTTGAGAATTTTATATATCTCCCCACTTATCTCCCCACCTCTTTGACTGGACATCTTAAACCTCCCCTCCACGACAGAGCAGTCCATACCTCCTGCTGCCGCTTGACACCAGCCTCTGTCTGCCAATGGCCCCAGCGCTGTGTGAATGCACGATGTTACCGGCCTCATGACAGCGGATCGCTCCTGGCCAGGACACCTTATCCCCACTTGAGTGCTGCTGCCCAGGCACTGGCGTCATCTGGGCCACTCGAGATGGCCACCCGAAGGTTACTTGGCCCAGATCTGTAGTGGGTGACCTTCCCACAGGGTCAGGCCGCTATGCTGCCCCGTTACCAACAGCCTCCAACCTGTCTACTCGAAACCACACCGGCTCCACACCGGCTCCACACCGGCTCCACACCGGCTCCACACCGGCTCCACACCGGCCTATCCAGTTCCATCCCGACTTTAGTTACAGTTAACTGGGCATCGTGACTCTTTTTCCATTGACTCAAGTTCCTTGCATCACTGCCCGTCTCGTTGTCCATCCCCCCCCCCCCCCCCCCCCCCAGCGTCACAGACTACGATCGGTCCATGTTGTCATTGGGCTTACTCTATATTCACCACGACATGCTGACGTGACCAGTCACAGTGCCAGGCTCCACCTCCCTGAAGGAGCCTCTCAGCTGCGCCCTCACGCTTGCTGTTAACGTCTCGGTCCTTCCACGGTTCCCTGAAAGTGGCAAGGCCAGGAGACAGAACAGCAAAAGAGGGCGTGCAGGGAGGAACTGCAGATGCTGGTTTAAACCGAAGATGGACACAAAAACCTGGAGGAACTCAGCGGGGCTGGCAGCATCTCTGGAGCGAAGGAATGGGTGGTGTTTCGGGTCGAGATGGGTCCAAAGAAACGTCACCCATTCCTTCTCTCCAGAGATGCTGCCTGTCCCGCTGAGTTACTCCAGCATTTTGTGTCCATCTTCGGTAAAGTGGTGCGGCTGGTAGATTCGCCTTCATTGAGGCATTGGGGAAGTGCTCCATTTATGAAGCTTTGGCTTGGCCGCACTTGGAGTACTGTGTGCAGTTCTGGTGCCCCTCGTTGTAGGAAGGTTGTGGAGGCTTTGGAGAGGGTGCAGAAGAGGTTCGCCAGAATGCTGCCTGGATCAGTGGGTATCAGCTACATGGAGATGTCGGACAAACTCGGTAATGAAACCACCCCGGGGGCATTGGGGAGGGGGCAGCTGGGACGTGGTCTATCCCAGCTCTTGTTTCTCGAGCTCTAGACCTGAGGTTCAGTGGGCTGGAAGCACAGAGTCAGTGAGCCACTGAGACTGCCTGGCTGCCACTAGAGCAGCAGATGCTGGAACCTTGTTCAAAAAACTATGCTGGAGATGGGGCCCCATCCGAAACGATGTCCGTCCAATTCCCTCCAATTCCCTTCGCTTCATAAGACCATAAGTGATAGGGAGTAGAATTAGGCCATTCGGCCCATCAAGTCTACTCCACCATTCAATCAAGGCTGATCTATCTCTCCCTCCTAACCCCATTCTCCTGCCTTCTCCCCATCACCTCTGACACCCGTACTAATCAAGAATCTATCTCCGTCTTAAAGACATCCACTGACTTGGCCTCCACAGCCCTCTGTGGCAAAGAATTCCACAGATTCACCACCCTCTGACGAAAGAAATTTCTTCTCATCTACTTCCTAAAAGAACGTCCTTTGATTCTGGCCTGGCCCGCTGACTTCCTCCATTCCATTTGTCCCCTTTTCTCCTCCAGCCATTGACACTATCTCCACCCATCTGCCAAGCCAACCCCCTCAACTGTATCCACCTATCGCTTGCCAGGCCTTGCCTCACCACTGCCTGTCCAATCCAACTTTCTCCCCCCGCGCTGCATTCCTTTGGAAGAAGGATCTCCCACCCGAAACATCGTCTGCCCATTCCCTCCACCGTTGCTGCCCCAACCCGCTGAGTTCCCCAGCAGCCCGTGTTGTGCTTAAGATTTCAGGGCCTGCAGTGTGTTGGGTCTCTCCCAGCACTTTGTTTTTCACTGAGTGTGCGTGCCTGTTCCCTGTCGAGAGGGGACTTCCTCCTAAAGCAAGCAGAAGGACAAACATAGAAACATAGAAACATAGAAAATAGGTGCAGGAGTAGGCCATTCGGCCCTTCGAGCCTGCACCGCCATTCAATATGATCATGGCTGATCATCCAGCTCAGTAACCTGTACCTGCCTTCTCTCCATACCCCCTGATCCCTTTAGCCACAAGGGCCACATCTAACTCCCTCTTAAATATAGCCAATGAACTGGCCTCAACTACCTTCTGTGGCAGAGAATTCCACAGATTCACCACTCTCTGTGTGAAGAAATGTTTTCTCATCTCAGTCCTAAAAGACTTCCCCCTTATCCTTAAGCTGTGACCCCTGGTTCTGGACTTCCCCAACATCGGGAACAATCTTCCCGCATCTAGCCTCTCCAACCCCTTAAGAATTTTATATGTTTCTATAAGATCCCCCCTCAGTCTTCTAAATTCCAGCGAGTACAAGCCGAGTCTATCCAGTCTTTCTTCATATGAGAGTCCTGCCATCCCAGGGATCAATCTGGTGAACCTTCTCTGTACTCCCTCTAAGGCTAGAATGTCTTCCCTCAGATTAGGAGACCAAACTACACAATACTCCAGGTGCGGTCTCACCAAGGCCCTGTACAACTGCAGCAGAACCTCCCTGCTCCTATACGCAAATCCTCTTGCTATGAATGCCAACATACCATTCGCTTTCTTCACTGCCTGTTGCACCTGCACGCTTGCTTTCAATGACTGGTGCACCATGACACCCAGGTCACAAGAACAAGAGCCTAAGTTCATTACTGAGCCGGTGGACGGGAGAGAGAGAGCAGCAACCGCCATCCATCGGTCCCCTCTCTGGGAAGAAATAATGACACTGCCTCTTACCATTGCCCAGACAGGCCGTTAAAGGGGTGCAAGTGGACAGTGCACGGTTCAGACGGACAGGCACATCAAAGCAGGCATGGATCCACAAAGCTTAAAGAACAGGGAACAATAGACCACGCCACGAGATCTGCTTCAAAATCAAGCATTCGATTCCAAATATAAATGACTTGATTACAATTAGATAGATGTCCGTCACAACTCTGACCTGCTGAATAAGCAGCGACACTGTAGAGTTACAGTGACCCTCACCCTGAATGACCAGTGACTCTGTACAGTTACACAGTGACCCTCACCCTGAATGACCAGTGACTCTGTACAGTTACAGTTACACAGTGACCATCACCCTGAATGACCAGTGACTCTGTACAGTTACAGTTACACAGTGACCATCACCCTGAATGACCAGTGCCTCTGTACAGTTACACAGTGACCCTCACCATGAATGACCAGTGACTCTGTACAGTTACACAGTGACCCTCCCCCTGAATGACCAGTGCCTCTGTACAGTTACACAGTGACCCTCGCCCTGAATGACCAGTGCCTCTGTACAGTTACACAGTGACCATCACCCTGAATGACCAGTGCCTCTGTACAGTTACACAGTGACCATCACCCTGAATGACCAGTGCCTCTGTACAGTTACAGTTACACACCATCTCTCAACCTGAATAAACAGTGACTCCATGTTGCCGGATAGAAAGTGTAAATTAAAACAATGCTTGAAATCTAAAATAAGAAAGGAAAGTCTGGAAACACTCAGAAGAGTGACGGAGACTGCCCCTCACCCCCAGTAAAACATTGGCTCTGCACAGTTGCACCACAAGTGGCCCTTACCCTGAATAAACAGCAGCTGGAGGTCATCCATCTGTTCCTGCTTTGTGTTTCCTCGCTCCGTGAGTGAGCCAGCCTCCTGGAGATGTCCCACAAGCCTGGTGTTTGTCTGTCTTCTCACCCTCTAACTCTCCCATTGATCCCTGTGTTCAGGGCAATGGCAACTTACTGTACCTCCCTGCTAACCCTGGTCTCACCCTGCCTGAGATGGGCCCTTTCTCCTCCCCATTCCCCACCCTAAGCAAGCTTGCTGCGAATTACAACTATATTGCTTTCTCTCCTTTCTCAGGCAGAATAAACAGCAGAGTTACACAGGGAGTGACCCCCCCCCACCTACCCCCCCCCCCCCCCCGCCCCCCGAATAACCAGTGACTCTGTACAGTCACACAGTGACCCTGAATAACCAGTGACTCTGTACAGTCACACAGTGACCCTGAATAACCAGTGACTCTGTACAGTCACACAGTGACCCTGAATGACCAGTAACTCTGTACAGTCACACAGTGACCCTGAATAACCAGTGACTCTGTACAGTCACACAGTGACCCTGAATAACCAGTGACTCTGTACAGTCACACAGTGACCCTGAATGACCAGTGACTCTGTACAGGCACACAGTGACCCTGAATAACCAGTAACTCTGTACAGTCACACAGTGACCCTGAATGACCAGTGACTCTGTACAGTCACACTGTGACCCTCACCCTCAGTGACCAGTGAATCCGTACAGTCACACAGTGACACTCACCCTGAATAAAGAGTGAATGCTGGGCCTGGCATTGCTGCCACTCAATGTGCCAGTCAGCTGGGCATTGCCACACCACCGGTCCTTCATGGAAAAGTAAACACAAAATGCTGGAGTTACTCAGCGGGTCAGGCAGCATCTCAGGAGAGAAGGAATGGGTGAGGTTTCGGGTCGAGACCCTTCTCCATCCTCTCTCTTCATGGAAACGTGATGCAGGACCTACACCTTTGAGCACAGTGATCACCACGGAGCATTCTGCAGCACAAGGACTCGATGGACCCTGCGCTGTGACTGCCCAGCGCGTGTCGGCAAAATACCTCATCGCCAGAGCTCACCAACAAGCACCGAGACATGGCTGGGCTGGCAGTGAGAGAGAGGCTCTCCCAGTCAGACCCACCCTGAGTCTAACTACGGATGCACGCTGCCCTCGGGACGGCTGCAATGCAGAGGAGATGGTTGTCCACCTCTTCACAGAGCGTGGACTTGCACTAAGGGTGTGGTGAAGGATGCAAGGGTCCTTGTCATGGTGCATCCCAAGCACCAGTGTAACAGACGTCTCTCTGATTCACAGGCTGTTCCTCTGTTCCTGGGCTCACACTTAGAGATGGACATCAGGTGCTGCTGGAAGGCCCTCAACTTGGTGAGAGATGCTCTTTGGTCTGCCCGAAACTTTGATCTCCCAGTCGAGCCAGATGTCCTTCAGGGAATGTTGTCGACTTAATAGGATCTGACAAATAACCTCTTCGCACAAAGGGCGGTGGGTGTATGGAATGAGCTGCCAGAGGAGGTAGATGAGGCAGGGACCATTGCAACGTTTAAGAAACAATGAGACAGGTACAGGGATAGGACAGGTTTGGTGCGGTGTGGGCCAAACCCAGGCAGGTGGGACGAGTGTAGGTGGGACATGTGGGTGTCGTGGGCAGGTTGGGCCAGTTTCTACACTGTGTGACTGTGCCTGGCCCGCTCCAGGCTGCAGGAGTATGTGCTGAGGGACTCGCTGAAGCTTGGCGGAGCCGACGACAAGGCTCCGTGGGGGGGGGGGGGGGGGGGTGGGGGGGGGGGGACCGCAGTCTCGGGACCTTCCGCTGCTGAAGATTGAGGGGCCGAGTCGGGTGGGGACACCCCTCAAAGAAGGCAAGGGGTATCACCCAGGGGCCACACGAGTGGAAAGCGTGCTGTGTGTAAAGTTAGGAGTGAACACCAATGAGTATAACACTACTGAACGTACAGGCACTGAGAAAGTTGGAAGAGCTTTATTTTATTGTAATAAAGTTAAGACTCTATACTTTTAACAACGTTTGGACTTGAATCATACAAAACGTGCCAGAATCGCGGCAACTCTTATGTACTGTCTCAGTACAAGCGACTATTCAAACACTCTTGTGCTTAAGTGTGATCGTGTGCCCATATATAAGTAAGG